>NW_024071337.1:5417-7813 GCF_014754425.2 Oryx dammah
AGAAGATCTTTCTAGGGACTAGGTTTCCAGACTCATCACTAGGGCATGGTTAGCTGGAAGCAAATGTCCGCTTTGTAGCAGTGACAGCTGAGCCACTGAGCTGTGGCATGGCAGTGCCTGCGGCGGTCCTATCTCCTTTCTGTTGCTTGGGTTTGTAAGTCAGAGACTTTTAGTATACCTAGAGCAAAACTTATTCTCTGCTTTCAAAAGATCAAGTTTAAACCTGGGGGTCCTAACTTTTAGGCTTAATACTCATCTAAAATAGGTTCTATTTGTGACCTAATTTGCAATTAAATACAGTCAAATTTCAATAATATTTCTGAGACAGCCACTAAGCAATGCAAAGCAAAACAAAAACAATAAAACTATTGATGTACAGCTAATTTATAAACTGATGTTAGTCCTTGTTTCCAAAAATAATATCTGAAGACAGAAATAAGGGACTGACAGCATTTAGAGCAATTAAGTACAATTAAGTACTGTAACAGACACAGTCCAAAGGATGATGTAAATGCTGATTCCTTCATTTAAAATTCTCTAACTAGGAAAGGAGGGTGTCAGAGGATGAGATGGCTGGACAGCATCACTGATGCAATAAACATGAACTTGGGCAAACTCCAAGAGATGATGAGGGACAGGGAGGCCTGGCATGCTGCAATCCATGGGGTTGCAAAGAGTCGGACGTGACTGGATGACTGAACAACAGCAGCAATGAGGATATTATTTTTTTCTCCAATATAAAAACAAAAATCAGATATGCAACATAGAAAGCAGCACATATGGGTGAATGGAAGTTCTTGAATCCAGCACCCAGAGTCTGTGCCATGAAGACATGCTGTTCCTCACTGCATTAAGTTCTTAACTTCATCACCAGACAGGCATTACATCCAAAGGAAGAAAGGATCTATCACACTTAACCTCAGAAGGACCGAAAATCAGTCACTTTTTAGCTTTGGCAATTGAATAGTGAGTGGGGTGGCAGTTGTTGATTGCTCTCTTTGTCATTGTTGCCAAATATCATGGCCAGACTGAAGCTCCATTCTAAAGGACCCACATGTCCAATTGAAACAGAGGATGACCTTGTCATAAGCAAGGCTGGGAGGAAGTTCTGTGCCTGCTGAATGACCAGCGAACAGTGCCAGTCATGGTTGATGTCAAAAGCTCTATGAAACCGGGGGATGTCATGCTGACCCTGGCGCTCACATGCTAAGGGAACTAATTAACGCACCAACGGTTCCGGGCTTTTTTTTTTTTTTTTTTTTTTCATGAAAGAAAGTGCTAAAGTTCAAAACAAACAGCCAAGTGCATTTTATATTTGTATCAGTCTAGTTTTTACTTGAGCATAAACGAAGTCTTTCCACATATGCTGATGGAAACCAGTTTTGATTTTCTGTTTGTCTCTGGGTTTGCTTCCTAGAAAAGAAAAAAAAGAAAAAAAAAGGTTCATTCTCTGTCATCAAGGGTAATGATTACAGGAAATCAAATCTGAAAGTTAATAATAGCAATTCATTGCTATAAGTATGTATTGAATGGTGCCCATTCTTTCAACAAAGATGTCTTAAGCATCTATTCTATTCAAATCCCTCAGAGGATACGAATATGAATAAGACATAGAGTGTGCCTTCAAAAATTCCAGACTTTAGAAAAGAAGATAAAGAAATTCACATAAATAGCTCTAATGGGCAGAAATGATATCTGCATTATAAAAGAAGCACAAATAAAATGCTAGTGTTTGCGGTGTACTTGCAATTTAAAAAGCAGTGTGTGGGCTTTGGGATCTAAAATACCTGTGTTAGTCTCTTGCCTTGGTCATTTGTTGTGACATTGGCTATATTGCTGTTCAGTTGCTAAGTTGTGTCTGACTCTTTGCAACCCTGTGGACTGCGGCATGCTAGGCTTCCCTGTCCTTCCCCATCTCCTGGAGTTTGCTAAAACTCATGTCCATTGCATCAGTGATGCTATCCAACCATCTCATCCTCTGCTGCCGCCTTCTCCTCCTGCCCTCAATCTTTCCCGGCATCAGAGTCTTTTACCAATGAGTTGTCTCTTCCCATCAGGTGGCCAAAGTTTTGGAGCTTCAGCTTCAGCTTCTGTCCTTCCAATGAATATTCAGAGTTGATTTCCTTTAGGATGGACTGGCTTGATCTCCTTGAATGTAATCATGCTGCATCTCAGTCCCCTATTTGTATTTAATCAAATGGTCTAGCAACACTTACCTCATTGTCTCAGGGTTAAAGGGCATAATGTATGTAAATTGCTTACACAGAACTAGGCAGAGATTGGTCATATAAAAGATAAAGAGGTTATTTCATGCTGAGACCATTAGGAAACATTTTATCTGAATCTTAGAAGCTGGACCAATAAACCCATTCAGATCCTCTCCACTGCTGGGTAAA
>NW_024071338.1:0-7811 GCF_014754425.2 Oryx dammah
TTTTTTTTTTATCTGTAGCACACAGCTGCTCTTTGTGGTTGTTATTCTTCTGGTTTCCATTTTTTGATCCTTGGCGTGTGCCACAAAGGTGAGGCAAAAGCTAACCCAGACCCTGGATTTTTCTGATAGTATCTCTGATAAGCTGTGACAACTTAGTGACATTAGAGAGATGTCAGAGTCTTTTTTTTTTGTCTCATAACATTTATTTATTGCTTACTGATTAATGCATTCAACATGAGTTTTGGTGTTCACCTAACATTCATACAGTATACCACGTGCTAGAAATAAAATGGTCAGTAAGCAGTGATTACCTTGCTCTCAAGTTTCAACTCTGTTCAGTGAGTAAAACTTTAAACAAATACTTATGATAATAAAAATTTTTAAATTTTTTAAATATTAATTTATTTATTTTAATTGGAGGCTAATTACTTTACAATATTGTATTTATTTTGCCAGACATCAACATGAATCTGCCATGGGTGTACATGTGTTCCCCATCCTGAACCCCCCTCCCACCTCCCTCCCCATCCCATCCCTCAGGGTCATCCAGTGCACCAGCCCCAAGCATCCTGTGTCATGCATCGAACCTGGACTGGCGATTCGTTTCACATATGATGTTATACATGTTTCAGTGCCATTCTCCCAAATCATCCCACCCTCTCCCTCTCCCACAGAGTCCAAAAGACTGTTCTATACATCTGTGTCTCTTTTGCTATCTCACATACAGGGTAATCATTACCATCTTTCTAAATTCCATATATATGTGTTAGTATACTGTATTGGTGTTTTTCTTTCTGGCTTACTTCACTCTGTATAATAGGCTCCAGTTTCATCCACCTCATTAGAACTGATTCAAATGTATTCTTTTTAATGGCAGAGTTATACTCCATTGTGTATATGTACCACAGCTTTCTTATCCATTCATCTGCTGATGGACATCTAGGTTGCTTCCATGTCCTGGCTATTATAAACAGTGCTGCGATGAACATCGGGGTACACATGTCTCTTTGAATTCTGTTTTCCACAGTGTGTATGGCCAGCAGTGGGATTGCTGGGTCATAAGGCAGTTCTATTTCCAGTTTTCTAAGGAATTTCCACACTGTTCTCCATAGTGGCTGTACTAGTTTGCATTCCCACCAACAGTGTAAGAGGGTTCCCTTTTCTCCACACCCTCTCCAGCATTTATTGCTTGTAGACGTTTGGATCACAGCCATTCTGACTGGTGTGAAATGGTACCTCATTGTGGTTTTGATTTGCATTTCTCTGATAATGAGTGCTGTTGAGCATCTTTTCATGTGTTTGCTAGTCATCTGTATGTCTTATTTGGAGAAATATCTGTTTAGTTCTTTGGCCCATTTTTTGGTTGGGTCGTTTATTTTTCTGGAATTGAGCTGTAGGAGTTGCTTGTATATTTTTGAGATTAGTTGTTTGTCAGTTGCTTCATTTGCTATTATTTTCTCCCATTCAGAAGGCTGTCTTTTCACCTTGCTTATAGTTTCCTTTGTTGTACAGAAGCTTTTAAGTTTAATTAGGTCCAATTTGTTTATTTTTGCTTTTATTTCCAATATTCTGGGAGGTGGGTCATAGAGGATCCTGCTGTGATTTATGTCAGAGAGTGTTTTGCCTATGTTCTCCTCTAGGAGTTTTCTAGTTTCTGCTCTTACATTTAGATCTTTAATCCATTTTGAGTTTATTTTTGTGTATGGTGTTAGAAAGTGTTCTAGTTTCATTCTTTTACAAGTGGTTGACCAGTTTTCCCAGCACCACTTGTTAAAGAGATTGTCTTTAATCCATTGTATATTCTTGCCTCCTTTGTCAAAGGTAAGGTGTCCATAGGTGCTTGGACTTCTCTGGGCTTTCTATTTTGTTCCATTGATCTATATTTCTGTCTTTGTGCCAGTACCATACTGTCTTGATGACTGTCGCTTTGTAGTAGAGCCTGAAGTCAGGCAGGTTGACTCCTCCAGTTCCATTCTTCTTTCTCAAGACTGCTTTGGCTATTCGAGGTTTTTTGTATTTCCATACAAATTGTGAAATTTTTTGTTCTAGCTCTGTGAAAAATACCGTTGGTAGCTTGATAGGGTTTGCATTGAATCTACAAATTGCTTTGGTAGTATACTCATTTTCACGATATTGATTGTTCTGATCCATGAACATGGTATATATCTCCATCTATTAGCGTCCTCTGATTTCTTTCACCAGTGTTTTATAGTTTTCTATATATAAGTCTTTTGTTTCTTTAGGTAGATATATTCCTAAGTATTTTATTCTTTTCGTTGCAGTGGTGAATGGACTTGTTTCCTTAATTTCTCTTTCTATTTTCTCATTGTTAGTGTATAGGAATGCAGGGGATTTCTGTGTGTTGATTTTATGTCCTGCAACTTTACTATATTCATTGGTTCGCTCTAGGAATTTTCTGGTGGAGTCTTTAGGGTTTTCTATGTAGAGGATCATGTCCTCTGAAACTGAGAGTTTTACTTCTTCTTTCCCAATTTGGATTCCTTTTATTTCTTTTTCTGCTCTGATTGCTGTGGCCAAAACTTCCAAAACTATGTTGAATAGTAGTGGTGAGAGTGGGCACCCTTGTCTAGTTCCTGCCTTTAGGGGAAATGCTTTCAATGTTTCATCACTGAGGATGATGTTTGCTGTGGGTTTGTCATATATAGCTTTTATTATGTTGAGGTATGTTCCTTTTATTCCTGCTTTCTGGAGGGTTTTTATCATAAATGGATGTTGAATTTTGTCCAAGGCTTTCACTGCATCTATTGAGATAATCATATGGCTTTTATTTTTCAATTTGTTAATGGTGTATTACATTGATTCATTTGTGGATATTGAATCCTTGCATCCCTGGGATGAGGCCCACTAGGTCATGATGTATGATCTTTTTAATATGTTGTTGGATTCTGATTGCTAGAATTTTGTTAAGGATTTTTGCATCTATGTTCATCAGTGATATTGGCCTGTAGTTTCATTTTTCTGTGGCATCTTTGTCAGGTTTTGGTATTAAGGTGATGGTGGCCTCATAGAATGAGTTTGGAAGTTGACCTTCCTCTGCAATTTTCTGGAAGAGTTTGAGTAGGATAGCTGTTAGCTCTTCTCTAAATTTTTGGTAGAATTCAGCTGTGAAGCCGGCCGTCTGGACCTAGGCTTTTGTTTGCTGGAAGCTTTATGATTACAGTTTCAATTTCCGTGCTTGTGATGAATCTGTTCAGATTTTCTATTTCTTCCTGGTTCAGTTTTGGAAAGTTGTACTTTCCTAAGAATTTGTCCATTTCTTCCAAGTTGTCCATTTTATTGGCATTTAATTGCTGATAGTAGTCTCTTATGGTCCTTTGTATTTCTGTGTTGTCTGTTGTGATCTCTCCATTTTCATTTCTAATTTTATTGATTTGATTTTTCTCCCTTTTTTTCCTTGATGAGTCTGGCTAATGGTTTGTCAATTTTATTTATCCTCTCAAAGAACCAGCTTTTGGCTTTGTTGATTTTTGCTATGGTCTCTTTTGTTTCTTTTGCATTTATTTCTGCCCTAATTTTTAAGATTTCTTTCTTTCTACTAACCCTGGGGTTCTTCATTTCTTCCTTTTCTAGTTGCTTTAGTTGTAGAGTTGGGTTATTTATTTGACTTTTTTCTTGTTTCTTGAGGTATGCCTGTATTGCTATGAACCTTCCCCTTAGCACTGCTTTTACAGTGTCCCACAGGTTTTGGGTTGTTGTGTTTTCATTTTCATTCGTTTCTATGCATATTTTGATTTCTTTTTTGATTTCTTCTATGATTTGTTGGTTATTCAGCAGTGTGTTGTTCAGCCTCCATTTGTTGGCATTTTTAATAGTTTTTCTCCTGTAATTGAGATCTAATCTTACTGCATTGTGGTCAGAAAAGATGCTTGGAATGATTTCAATTATTTTGAATTTACCAAGGCTAGATTTATGGCCTAGGATGTGATCTATCCTGGAGAAGGTTTCGTGTGCGCTTGGGAAAAAGGTGAAATTCATTGTATTGGGGTGAAATGTCCTATAAATATCAATTAGATCTAACTGGCCTATTGTATCATTTAAAGTTTGTGTTTCCTTGTTAATTTTCTGTTTAGTTGATCTATCCATAGGTGTGAGTGGGGTATTAAAGTCTCCCACTATTATTGTGTTATTGTTAATTTCCCCTTTCATACTTGTTAGCATTTGTCTTACATATTGCAGTGCTCCTATGTTGGGTGCATATATATTTATAATTGTTATATCTTCTTCTAGGATTGATCCTTTGATCATTATGTAGTATCCTTCTTTGTCTCTTTTCACAGCCTTTGTTTTAAAATCTGTTTTATCTGATATGAATATTGCTACTCCTGCTTTCTTTTGGTCTCTATTTGTGTGGAATATCTTTTTCCAGCCCTTCACTTTCAGTCTGTATGTGTCCCTTGTTTTGAGGTGGGTCTCTTGTAGACAACATATATAGGGGTCTTGTTTTTGTGTCCATTCAGCAAGTCTTTGTCTGTTGGTTGGGGCATTCAACCCATTTACATTTAAGGTAATTATTGATAAGTATGACCCCGTTGCCATTTACTTTATTGTTTTGGGTTTGAGTTTATACACCCTTTCTGTGTTTCCTGTCTAGAGAAGATCCTTTAGGATTTGTTGGAGAGCTGGTTTGGTGGTGCTGAATTCTCTCAGCTTTTGCTTGTCTGTAAAGCTTTTGATTTCTCCTTCATATTTGAATGAGATCCTTGCTGGGTACAGTAATCTGGGCTGTAGGTTATTTTCTTTCATCACTTTAAGTATGTCCTGCCATTCCCTCCTGGCCTGAAGAGTTTCTATTGAAAGATCAGCTGTTATCCTTATGGGAATCCCCTTGTGTGTTATTTGTTATTTTTCCCTTGCTGCTTTTAATATTTGTTCTTTGTGTTTGATCTTTGTTAATTTGATTAATATGTGTCTTGGGGTGTTTCGCCTTGGGTTTATCCTCTTTGGGACTCTCTGGGTTTCCTGGACTTGGGTGATTATTTCCTTCCCCATTTTAGGGAAGTTTTCAACTATTATCTCCTCAAGGATTTTCTCATGGTCTTTCTTTTTGTCTTCTTCATCTAGGATTCCTATGATTCGAATGTTGGGGCATTTAACAATGTCCCAGAGGTCTCTGAAATTGTGCTCATTTCTTTTAATTCGTTTTTATTTTTTCCTCTCTGTTTCATTTATTTCTGCCATTCTATCTTCTACCTCACCAATCCTATCTTCTGCCTCCGTTATTCTACTGTTGGTTCCCTCCAGAGTGTTTTTTATCTCACTTATTGCATTATTCATTATATATTGAGTCTTTTTTGTTTCTTCTAGGCCTTTGTTAAACCTTTCTTGCATCTTCTCAATCCTTGTCTCCAGGCTATCTATCTGTAACTCCATTTTGTTTTCAAGATTTTGTGTCATTTTCACTATCATTATTCAGAATTCTTTATCAGGTAGATTACCTATCTCTTCCTCTTTTCTTTGGTTTGGTGGGCATTTATTCTGTTCCTTTACCTGCTGGGTATTCTTCTGCCTCTTCATCTTGTTTATATTGCTGTGTTTAGGGTGGCTTTTCTGTATTCTGGCAGTTTGTGGAGTTCTCGTTATTGTGGAGTTTCCTCGCTGTGGGTGGGGTTGTACGGGTGGCTTGTCAAGGTTTCCTGGTTAGGGAAGCTTGTGTTGGTGTTCTTGTGGGTGCTGGATTTCTTCTCTCTGGAGTGCAATGAAGTGTCCAGTAATGAGTTATTAGATGTCACTGGGTTTGGAATGACTATGGGCAGCCTGTATGTTGAAGCTCAGGTCTATGTCCTCTGTTGCTGGAGAATTTGTGTGGTATGCCTTGCTCTGGAACTTGTTGGGCCTTGGGTGATGCTTGGTTTCAGTGTAGGTATGGAGACGTTTGATGAGCTCCAATCGATTAATTGTCCCTGGAGTCAGGAGTTCTCTGGTGTTCTCAGGATTTGGACTACTTCTGGTTTTCAGTCTTATTTTTACAGTAGCCTCAAGACTTCTCCATCTATACAGCATCGTTGATAAAACATCTAGGTGAAAGATGAAAAGTTTCTCCACAGTGAGGGACACCCAGAGAGTTTCTCAGAGTTACAGGGAGATGAGAAGAGGGAGGAGGGAGATAGAGGTGACCCGAATGAGATGAGGAGGAATCAAAAGAGGAGAGAGCAAGCTAGCCAGTAATCACTTCCTTATGTGTCCTCCACAGTCTGGACTGCTCAAAGATGTTCACGGAGTTATACAGAGAAGAGAAGAGGGAGGAAGGAGACAGAGGTGGCCAGGAGGATAAAGGGGGGAATCAAAAGGAGAGAGACAGATCCAGCCAGTAATCAGTTCCCTAAGTGTTCTCCACAGTCTGGAACACACAAAGAGATTCACAGAGTTGGGTAGAGAAGAGAAGGGGGAGGGGGCAGATAGAGGAAACCTGGTGGATAAAAAGGAGAGTCCAAAGGGGGAGAGAGGGGGGGCGGTCCTAAGATGGCGGAGGAATAGGAAGGGAAGACCACTTTCTCCCTCACAAATTCCTCAAAAGATCATTTCAACGCGGAGCAAACTCCACAAAACAACCTCTGAATGCAGGCAGAGGACATCAGGCAACCAGAAAAGCAGATCATTGTCTTCAAAAACAGGTAGGGAAAAAATATAAAAGACGAGAAAAGAGACAAAGGAGGTGGGGAGGGAGCTCCGACCCGGGAAGGGAAGCCCGTCCCGGGAAGGGAATTCTAAGAAGAGAGGTTTCCAAACACCAGGAAACACTCTACCTGCCGAGTCTAAGGCGAGCCTTGGAAACACAGAGGGCAACATAACAGGAAGGAAAAACGAATAAATAATGAAAACCAACAGATTACAAGCCCAACAGTAACTCCCCCAGCGGAAAAGCCGCGCAGACGCCTGCAGCCGCCGCTAGCAAGTCGGGGCAGGGCAGGGAAGCGCGGGAGACGCGGGCTGCCGCGCTCGGTAAGAAGCGGGCAGAAACGCCCCACGCGTAACCAGAGCGATCGAACTTGGGCGAGCAAACCAGGCTGGGGGATAGCTACCACGCGAAAAGGGCGAACATAAGACCCCGCCAGGACCGCACACAGAACAAAGGACGGAACGGAAATAGCCGGCTGCAGACCATCCCCCACCGGGGACAGGCAGCCAGAGCTGTAAGGGCTGGAAAGGGGCAATCGCAGCCCTGGAGAGACTACCTGAAAAGCGGCAGGCAGGCTTCTTAGCGGAGACTTCAGGGGATGCAGGACAGTCACCATCTGCCTCACAAGGAGCGCCAGCAGTACACCCAGAAAACTGAGCAGTAGAGACAGAGAAGGGGACAAGTCCCGGCGACCGCGCTCGCCGAGCTCCCGAGCTGCTCGGACCCGGGAGGGGCGCAGAGCGCAGTCCCAAACAAGTTTGTGCCTCTGAGGGTTACCTGGGCGCCAAAACCGAGCGGCTTGGACCGGGGAGGTGCGCGAAGCCTGGGGCCGGCCTCGGATGGTTCCTGGCTGAGCTCCGTGGAGCCGGAGCGGTTTGTGCGTCGTGGGGGGAGACAGGTCCAGCGGGGTTGAGACGCTGTGTGCCCACGACAGTGCTATTTGTTTGCAGCATCCCCCCCCTCCCCACAGCGCGACTGAACTAGTGAGCCTAAAAAAAAAAAAAAAGTGTCCACCACCGCCCCCATGTGTCAGGACGGAATTCAGACCCTGAAGAGACCAGCAAACAGAAGTTAAACAGAGGGAAACGCCTTGGAAGTGACCAACACGGCCCACAACATCAGAGAAGGGCCAGATATATCTTCACAATTTTTACAATCATTTTTTTTTTTTTTT
>NW_024071339.1:0-7810 GCF_014754425.2 Oryx dammah
CCACGGAATTCTCCAGGCAAAAGTACTGGACTGGGTTGCCACGTCCTTCCCCAAACTTGGTGGGTATCAAAACCCAAGCCTAGGGACTTCCCTGGTGGTCCAGTGATTGAGAATCTGCCTTCCAATGCAGGCAACGTGGGTTTGAGCCGTGGTTGGGGAACTAAGATCCCACATGCCAGAGGGCAGGAGACCCGACAGACAAAGGATCCTGCATGCCACAGCTAAGACCCCAGGCAGCCAATAAGTAAATAGAAACAAATACTTTTAAAAACTCTATGCTATTTACATTCTTCTGGATATATTTGAAAGCATGGCGTTGACAGTGTTATTTAGTTATGGACACACCATGAGACTTCCTGCAGGATCTTAGTTTCCTGACCAGGGACTGAACCCAGGTCACCAGAGTGAAAGCACTGAGCACCACCCACTGGTCTGCCAGGGAATTCCTAGTTTCTTTGACTTAAAGGGTTAATTTTCATTGTATGCCAAAAACTACATCCTTTGCCGTGTTTACGCTTATGACAAAAACAGTTTGGAAGTCAATGTTGAAATGTCTGCAAGAAATCAGGGGCAAGGAAGGAACATTGTGACTGCTTATTTATGCTTCTAGGCTTCCCTGGTGGCTCAGAGAGTAAAAAATCTGCCTGCAGTACAGGAGATCGGGCTTTGATCCCTGGGTCAGGAAGAGCTCCTCCAGAGGGGAATGGCTAACCACTCCAGTCTTCTTGCCTGGAGAACTCCATGCACAGAAGAGCCTGGGGAGCTACTATCCATGGCTTTGCACAGAGTCCAGCACAACTGGACAGCTACCACTTTCACCGTCACATGCATCTAAAGATTGCTCAAATCTCAGAATCCCCTGGGACATGGGTAAACATAGAGATTCCAGGGCTGCATATCACACTGAAGAAACTCACACTGCCAGAGGAGAGGGCCTGGGAATCTGGAAGTTCAACGTTTGCCTCACTTGATTCTGAAGGGAAGTGAATCCCAGGGTGTGAAAGCCTCCAATACTTGGGGAAAGACTGATCTCTGGTGGCTCAGCGGGAAAGAAGCCACCTCTTAATGCAGGTAACCTGGGTTCAGTCTCTGGGTGGGAAAGGTCCCCTGGAGGAAGAAACGGCAACCCACTCCACGAGTCTTGCCTGGGAAATCCCATGGACAGAGGAGCCTGGCAGGCTACAGTCTATGGGGTCACAAAAGAGTCAGACACAACTCAGCAACTAAACCACAACGGTGAAACTGAAAGTCGCTCAGCCCCGTCCGACCCTTCTCGACCCCATGGACTACACAGTGCATGGAATCCTCCAGGCTAGAATACGAGAGTGGCTAGCCCTTCCCCTCTCCAGGGGATCTTCCCAACCCAGGCATCAAACCCAGGTCTCCCACATTGCAGGCAGATTCTTTACCAGCCAAGCCACAATGGGAGCCCCGGCAACAATAAGAACGTGTTTACAATACTCAAGAAGCTACGCCTTCAGGATACCCTGAGGGTCGAGGGTCAGGAATTCATTTTCTCTTCCTGTGACACACTGAGCACCTGCCTTGGGAGGAGCAGGTTACTGGTAATTCAATCAATCAATCAATGGCATGCTGTAGCTTGAGCTGGGAGCTTCAACCTCCCCACCACCCTTCAGAGATTCTAGGACTGGCACACCCTCTCTCGGGGCTTCTGGATGTTCTTCCTATCGAAGGAAGTTAGGGTTTGAGCAAAGCCCAGAGTTCTGGATCCAAACTTCTCAGTTTGGGCCACACTTTCAAGTCTGCTGGGCTGTGCTTCTTAATCCTCAGTGAATCTAAGGAATAGCCTACGGGTCTTGTGCAAAAACACATTCTCGTCCCAACAGTTGTGGCTGGGGCCTGAGAGGCTGAGTTTTGCACAAGCTCCAGGTGTTGCCCAGGCTGCTTGCTACTGCTGCGGCGAAGTCACTTCAGTCCTGTCCGACTCTGCGCGACCCCACAGATGGCAGCCCACCCAGGCTCCCCCGGCCCTGGGATTCTCCAGGCAAGAACACTGGGAGGGTTGCCAATTTCCTTCTCGGATGCACCAATGTGAAAAGTGAAAGTGACATCGCTCAGTTGTGTCCCACCATCAGCGACCCCAGGGACTGCAGCCTTCTAGGCCCCTCCGTCCGTGGGACTTTCCAGGCAAGAGTACTGGAGTGGGGTGCCATTGCCTTCTCCGCCCAGGCTGCTGGACGTGTCCCTGTTAAGCAGTGACTACTAGAGGGCTTTAGAAAAGTACTGATGTTCTGGTTGATTCTGCCCGTCTTACTCCATACCCACAGAATCTGTATCTCTACAACTGGGACCAGGGAGTCAACGTTATGAAAGGTCTCAGATATTTCTAAGGAGCAGGTGTGTAGCCAGGCAAATCACCCTACCATCAACCCTGTTTCGGCGGGCTTCATTGTGTCCTGCACAATCCATATGTGGAGGGGACTTTCACAAGGGGCCAGTGGCTAAGACTCTGCACTCCCAGTGCAGGAGGCTGGGCTTCGGTCCCCAGTCAGGGAACTAGATCCCATGTGCTGCCTGGAAGGCCAAAGACGCCACGTGCCACAACTAACACCTGGTGCAGTCAAATAAATTCATACATTTTTAAACAGTATCTGCGGAAGGCCTAACCCCCAGCACTTTGGAATGCAACCGTATTTGGACATAATACCTTCAAGGATGTGATGACGTCAAAACGAGGTCACTTAGGGTGGGCCCTAGTCCAATCTGATGGTTCTCCATATAAAAAGGGAGAGGGCAACTCCCTGGCAGGCCAGTGGTTAGGGTTCAGAGCTTTCCCTGCCAGGGGCCCAAGTTCCTTCCCTGGTCTGGAAACTAAGACCCAGAGGCCAAGCAGCATAGCCAGGAAAAAAAAAAAGAAAAAGAGGAAATTAAGACATACAAGACGTCAAGCATGCTTGGACATAAAGAGACAGGAGGACACGAAAATGCAGCTGTCTGCACATCAAGGAAAGAGACCTGAGGAGACACCACACTGTCAGCACCTTGATCCCAGATTTCTCGCCTCCACAACTGGGGGTGAGAAACAAACAAACAAAAAAACCAATTTCCTTTTGTTTAAGTGTGCGGTATTTCTGGTGTACTTTAACACGTTCTTTAGACCAGGGGTCCCTAGAGAGGGCTCACCTCAAGGACAGGGAGGGGGTATGCAGGTGATGACTCAGTTCCCAGGTGACCCCCATCCATCAACAAATGCCCACCCACCCAGATTTGGCAGGACGCCGCCTGCTCCCGTGGACCACTTCTTGCACTCCACTGCTGCTAAAGGTCCCCACCCAACTTTCTTTCTAGCCCCAAATTTATTTTGACTTCTCTCCTAGACTATGAGGGAGAGAACCGTGAGAACAGAGCCAGGCCTTTGCTCAAACCATCCTGGATGTGAAGGGGAGTGTGTGTTTGAAACCAACCTCCCACCCCCCCCAAAAAGAAGGCAGAGAAACCACTCTTTTCTAGCAGAACACACTGAAGCTCATCAACAGATGTAGAGAAAAGCCTTCCCATGTCAGGTTAGGAAGAAGCAGAGGGCATGAGTTCAACCTCTTCTGCAGGGAAGGTTTTCAGGAAGGAGGACAGCATGCTTTCTGTAGGTGGGTTGAGAGCAGATGAATGTTTTGGAAGGCATTTGGGTCCTTAGCCAGGAAAGGAATATGAGCGGGGAGGCGGGTATGTCGTCCTTCAGTTCTCCCTGCCTCCGGAAGTGTCTATGCTACGGGCCATGGTCACAGGGCTCCCGGAGGTCAGCGAGAGAGGAATGATTGGTGACTTCACCAAAGCCTGACCCACAGAGGGCGGCCTCTCAGCAGCCAACGTCAGAATTCTGGGCCGTGTGCCAGGCTCAAGAAATGACCTACTGGGAGAACTGTGGTAGTCTTGGAGTGGCTAGGACTCTGCACTTTCACTGTTGAGGAGTGGATTCTACCGTCAGTTGGGGCAGTAGGATCCTGCAAGCTGCATTGGCTGGCCACCTAAGAAACAAAAACAGAAAGACAGACATGACCTGTTCCCACCGTTCCTTCCATGGACAACCCCAAGGCCAACTCCAGCCCAGGTCCACTGCTGTGGTCAAGCAGGAAGATCCCTGGGGCCTGTGGCCATGGAGTGACATGTGGTCAGCCTGAGGGTCCACCAACAGGGCTGGGCATGTCACACCAACTGAGAACCTGCTACCCAGGAGGGGATCAGGCCCTCAGCACACAAACTGGTACCTGCTTGTACGTACAGATCAGGGCTGTGTGAGAAGTGGACCCGACAAGGTGACCAGAAGGCACACCTTTCAAGAGGGCGCTCATCCAGGTGGCCAGCCTCGACCCACATCCTCCGTCTCTAGGGGAGAGCTTGGTGCTTCCATTGTTCTCACAAACCTTTGCATCGTCTACTCTCCCTGGGACAGCTTTTTCTCAAGAGACTGTTGTTCCTTGGCCAGGTTGTATCTGCAACCCCATGGACTGCAGCACTCCAGACTTCCCTGTCCCTCACCATCTCCTGAAGTTTGCCCAAGTTCGTGTCCATTGCACTGGTGATGCCATCCAGCCGTCTCATTCTCTGTCGCCCTCTTCTCCTTCTGCCCTCAGTCTTGGCCAGCATCAGGGACTGTTCCAGTGACCACATGACCAATATAGTGGACCTTCAGCCTCAGCATCAGTCCTTCTAACAAGTATTCAGGATTGATCCCATTAAGATTGACTGCTTTGATCTCCATGCTGTCCAAGGCACTTTCAGTGATCTTCATCAGCACCACAAGTTGATGGCAACAATTCTATGGTGCTCTGCCTTTTTTGTGGCAGCAGCTCTCACAACTGTATATGACCACTAGGAAGACCACAGCCTTGACTCGACAGACCTTTATCGGCAGAGCAATGTCTCTGCTTTTCAACATGCTGTCTAGGTTTGTCACAATTTTCCTTCCAAGAAGCAACCGTCTTTTGATTTCATGGTTGCAATCACCATGGCAGTGATTGTACAGCCTAAGAAGAGGAAATCTGTCAGTTATTCCACCTTTTCCCCTTTTACTGGCATAGAGTGATGGCACCAGATGCCACGATCTTAGTTTTTTAATACTTAATTTGAAGCTGGCACTTTCACTCTCCTCCTTCATCCTCACCTACTCAGTGCAGAGCATCTGGCTTCTTGCTGCTTCTGCTCTCAGTTCTAATCCCCTGAGTAAGAAATCATAAAAGGATGGTTTCCCAGCTTAAATGCAAGGGTGCGACAGAGAGGAACAGAAATATAAGGGACCATGACACATTGAAAAACTCAATCAATGACAACTTGCACCACCTGCTTACCCACAGTATTAAAGGGGAAGTGAGAGTGTTAGTCAGTCCTGTCTGATTCTCTGTGATTTCATGTCCTGTAACCTTACAGGCTTTTCCATATAGAATTTCTCCAGGAAAGAATACTAGAGTGGGTAGCCACTCCCTTCTCCAGGGAAACTTCTCCAATCAGGGACTAAGCCTGAGTCTTTTGAATTGCAGGTGGATTCTTTCCAATCTGAGCCATCAGGAGAGATCAGCTCAAGGTGTTTCTGATTTCCAGGACATTCTTAAATCAAAATTTTGTTGTTCCACGCTGGTACCAGGTCTATCGGTCACAAAAAGGGGTATAGTTGGAGCCCTCCACTCTGAAGGGGTGCTGTTATTTTGTTTAGGAGCTAAATCTCTGAATCTTAGAGGACTTGGTCTCAGAAAAGAGCTCTGATGAGAAAAGAGAATTAGTTAAATTCTCAGTGCTTTAGAGCCTTAGTGCTGGTAGATTAGCAGAAAACAAGGATTTGATGGAAATTTTATCTTAACCATGTGGCTTAAGGTAAAAACTGAACCATTAAGGTGTTTTTTTTTTTTTTTGTAAGTTTCAGATGAATCATACCAAACAGAAAAATGTCAGGTTACAATGAACACTGAAATACTGAACTCAGAAGTGACTGTTTTGACAATGGGGAATGGATTTCTGTCAGCCTTTCAATCAGTAATTGTGTGTGAAAATTTTATTAATGTACAAACTAAAATCTGTGGGGATATTAGTGACATAAAAGCACATGTAGACAATGGATCCAGGGATGTTGGGTTGTCTTTTAGAAACTGGAGGCTTCCCTGGCATCTTAGATGGTAAAGAATCTGCCTGCAATGCAGGAGACATAAATTCAATCCCTGGGCTGGATAGATCTCCTGGAAAATAGGACAGCTATCCACTGCAGTATTCTCACCTGTAGAATTCCATGGGCAGAGAAGCCCGGTAGGCTACAGTCCATGGAGTCTCAAGGTATCAGATATGGTGGAGCAGTGTGAAGGTAGGATCAGGCTGGTGGGTCCCAGAGGCTCCTGATGGTCTGCTGGTGAATATCCCCCAGGACTCAGGTCCTGAATTTGCACAGTGAACCTGTCTTGGCACTGCCCAGGGTCTGAGATGGAGGCTTTGCATCTGCTGGATCCACTGGGGAAATTCTCGAGTCCAGGGCCTGGGTGGGGTTAACAGTGAGGGTCTCTGGGAAGAAGGTTCCCTCCAGCGGTGTTTGCTCCTGGACACTTAGTTCATCCCAGGCCCTGAGGACGCACCTTGTATGTGATGACAGATTGAACAAGCTCAGAAATAAGTGAGGAGGTGGCTGCCCTGGAAATGAGAACCCCAGGGAGTGGGTAAATAGTGCCCTGAACTCCTCTAGCCGATCCTTGCCTATCAGAGAGCATCTAGGCCCCACTCAGCTCAGGCCCTTTTACTTTACTAACAGGAGAGTCATGAGCTTAAAGGGGAGAATCATGGTCACAGATCACAGAGGACACCAAATGATTGACAATGATGTTCCCTTTATTTCTTTGTTTACAATCCAACACAGGGGTAATGCTACCATCAAACTCCCAAGCCCAAAACTCCCCCTCCAAAATTCAGATTTACATTTCTAACTTTGTAGTAACACATCTCTCCCAAAATCCCACCAACCCTTCCCTCCCCGCCCACTCTAAATCACCTTTCCTTTTCCTGCATGCATGGAACAATTGTCTGAAACTGTGGTTTGTATTCCTTCTAGATCCACTAAGGTCTGGATGACAGTGTCCCAGTGCCAGGGACAAAGCCTGTGACTCATGAGCTGGGCTAGGCGGGCATGTAGCAGGGGCACAGCATGGGCTCCGTGTCGTACAAGAATTGGTCACTGCAGTGTGGACAGGGGTTGGCGCTGAACAAGACCATGCTGGCCCGCCCAGAGGCACACAGCAGCTGCTTGAGCTGAGTGTGCAGCTGAGCCAGGAGGCCCAGGTGCAGGGTGCTGTCCACATCCTCATAGCTCTCCAGGGGTGCGGGGTACAGCAAGAAGCTCAGCTTGCTCAGCCCCTCGGTGTGGTGTAGCAGGCTCTCCAGCACGGACATGGAGATGGGGTTGCCGCTGAAGCTGAAGGTGGTGAGCTGGGAGCAGCGGCTCAGAGAAGGCAGGAGGGCGCTGAACTGGGAGTCCATGATGCCACACTCATCTAGCTCCAGGTACTGCAGGGTGGCCGAGGTCCTCTCGACCAGGACCTGCAGGGGCTCCAAGCTGAGGCTGGTCAGGTTGACCCCGCTGAGGCCCAGGTCATTCAGCAGGCTGACGGTCAGGCACTGTGACAGGTATGTCAGTTCTGACTCCAAAATCAGGCAGTTGCTGATCGACAGGGTCTCCATAGGGGTCTTCAGGATCCTGGGGAGAGACAGGACAATCAGTCCCAGGGGCATAGGTAGCAATCAGAGGCATGTGCGGAGGAGAGGCCTGATGCATCAAAACACAGGGCATCTCACTGGCTTGGAGCTAGCCTCTCACCTTCTTGAC
>NW_024071340.1:0-1839 GCF_014754425.2 Oryx dammah
TCTCACCTTCTTGACTAGAAGGCAGGGGGTCTTCCAGGTGGAAGGTCTTGCTCAGATGGGTATGACCTCCCCCTGCACAAAATGATGAACTATTTTCAATGTGGGAAAGAAACCATAAACAAAGGTTATTTGCCTATTTCAGCTTACTAGTAATTGGTTAGCAGGAATTAAGGTGTTTCTACAGGACATGGCTAGTTGAAGTCAACAGCAGATTGGATGCAGTGGACATGGGCTGGTGGGTACCAGCAGTTACACATGATCCCTGGGTGAATATCCCCCAGATATTCAGGGATCACAGACTGTTCATCACTGCCTACAATTCTTTTTTCTTTCTTTCTTCTGATTTCTCAGTGAACATATTTATTCCTAATGCTTGGAGTTTGCAGCTGCCAAAATGGGAATCAATGAAACTGATTTTACAGACAGACTAGGCTGCATCCTCTCAGCTTTTATCACTGTGTTCAAAGCAGAGCGATAACCTGTTCCTGAGGATTTCCTATGTATTCAGAAGGCTGGGAGGAAAATAATAATTGTAATTTGGACTTAAAGAACGTGGAGCCACTTGAACAATGATGCTCATTTGACTTCTTCTCTTCTCTGGACTGCTTAGAAGCCACAATGTTCCCCTTCCGATCCTTCCTTGTCATCTCCAGAATCACCCACTTCCCACAGCTCACCTTGAGCCTAAAATAACTAAGGACAGAAGCGGTAGGTGGGAGGGAGAGCCAGAGCTTCGGACTTCTAACCTCATGCCTGATGTACCAATGGCCTTCTTGCTTAGTTATCTGTCATCATCTCAGCTAAGACATCACTCTCTCAGAAAGAATTCCCATGGGCATCACACCTGACCGCTACTATGTGGACTCCCAGCAAGAAGTCCCCTTTGACTACATCTAACGTAGGCCACGCCTCTGACCCTGACCAAGGAGGTGACCTGACAAGAAGCCCGGGGACAGAGCGGCTGCATCGTGAAGACTTCTGAGCAGCCCGTGCACCTTGGCAATGTCCCCAGCGGGCACTCTCTTCAGATAAAGCTTCTGATTATTTCTCAAGTGCTGAAAACAGGAATAAGGAGTTTAGCCCACCAGGGCCTCTCTCTAAACTTGAACCAAAAACTCACACAATGGGTGCTGTCATGTCACTTAATAAAAAGATGTGCCTTTCACTGTGTGTCTCTTCTACAAGTGTTATTACCATCCAGTTCAGTGGAGGAAAGTACTCACATTCAGAACAAAGCCTCCACTCTTTAAAATATTCTACACACTTTTTTTATTTTTTGTATTCCATGGACTTAAAAAAGAGTTTTTACCTTGTAAAACAAAAAGAAACCGCCCAAACCCTTCAAGCTAGTAAAGTCACAAAAATATAAAATGATATGAACCATAATCACTGGTCACAACTGAAAAGGTAAAATGTCACTCAAAAATTCCTCTGAATTCGATGTCTTTCATTAAATTAATTCCAGAAACTTCCCTGGCAATTCAGTGAGGAGGACTCTCTTCTTTCACTGCAGGGCCACGAGTTCCATCCTCATCAGGGAACTACAACCCTAGATGCTGTTCGCTGTGGCCCCATCCCCTCACTCTCACCCCACCCTATCCCATCCTCTCCTCTTCCCCCCTGCCAAATTCTATTTGGTTAAGAAATGTTAGCAGTCTGTACAAGTGGCGAAAATCAGAAAAGAAACCAAAATGTCTGGGATACAGGTAAAACTGCATGCAGAAGGAAAAGCAAAGCATGCAATTGCCAATGTGAATGGAAGGGCAAAGAAAATTCTCTACAGGATCCTGGCCCGTGTGGCCTGACCCATGAAAACCCCAGCAGGTAAAGCTATCAGAG
>NW_024071340.1:1939-7808 GCF_014754425.2 Oryx dammah
TTTTTTTTTTTTTTTTTTCTGAATTTTTCACTACATACAACTGATCAGATCCTATGTTCAGAAGAGCAAAACATAAAAGAAGAAAACCAAACTGAAGGTACATTCATTGGGGGAGTTTGGGCCACATCAAAATCACCCAAATGTTCATGTTCAGACAGCTTTTTGCGGATGGTGGGCTCACCCCAGAAGAGAAAGAAACAGAGTAAGATTCCCGAGTATCACACAGTCACTTACATATTACCATCTGCTTATTCACAGGGGAACAAGCTGTAATGGAGCAATGGTGGGTCCTCCACATTTGGAGGGTCCAGGCCTCCCTGGAACTGGTCAGGTCAAGATGACACCTAGGAGGTGGCCAGGAGAACAGAGGGACCAGACATTTAGAGTGAAACCAAGGAAAGTATCCAAGACACCTCTGTTTTGTTTGGAGGAATTCAGAGATTATTCCTAGGCGAGGCTTGAGAAATTGCCAGCAAAGGTAGTGGCTAAAAGGGAACCAGCTGGATCCTCTACACCCAAGGCAAACCCACAATCCAAGTTTCTTCCCTCTCTGGAGACAAAGGGCATTTCCTTGCTGAAGCTAGGAGCTTACATTTAGGAATGTGGGTTAGGAGAGGATGGAACTGTTTGGGATGGCCAAACCTGGGACACACCTTGTTCTGCCTACAAGCCACTGAGGGCTTAGGTCCATGGGGTCTCCTGAAAGGAAATAAATGTGGGCCAAGGACTAAAATCTGTGTCAGCAAATGGCTGCAACTGGAGGCTCAGGTGTCCCCCTGCACATCCCAGCCTGGGATCTGTCCAGCGACCTGTATGTACCCTCACAATGACCTTCAAAGGCTCCTTCCCAAGTGTAGCTGGGTAACTGGAAGTTCCCTCAGTGCCAGTGAACAAGGAATGCAAAGTGCCTTTGAAACATCCACCCCTCACCCCTCTCCCTCCCCGAAGGCTTTTGCCTACACACATTCTGATGGGAGCTCAACTTTAAGCCCACAAATACAATTCAGTTTTGCCTTTGCTCTGCATTAAGCACAGGGAGCCTCACATTCTTTCTCCCTGGGGAGGAGCAAAGCCTGCATCAAAGGTTCTGGGGTGCAGCCCCTGCTGGACTCACAGACACACTGGTTGTGCTGTGGTCTCAGAATACAGATGATCAGAACTTCTTCACCCTTGGCATTGTGATGCCCCAACAGTTCTATTTGGAAGATGAGAACGTGGCCTTCCTTGAAGAATAATCTACAGTTTGGTAACTTCCTAGAGCTGGCATTCACCAAATTTCTAACATCCCCATCAACAGCCAGAGACGTGGATGTCCCTTAAGTAGAGCTGACACCTTAAACTAGGGTCAGGCTGGAATGTGCCTTGTGGTCATTTTGACTTCTGGCAATCATCTTGACCAAGCAGCTGCAGGAGCTCAAGACATGCAACAAAGATAATCTCAAGTCCCTGATCAAGGAGTAGCTATGACAAGCCTGATGCTTTCTACCACTTCCTGAAATAACTTTCAGAGAGAAGCCAAAGTTTACCCCTGGTTTCCTATCCAGCCTGGTGAGCCCGAGACAGCCAAGGCAGGATGCTGTCATGTTCCACGAAGAAGGTACTAGAAGACCCACTTGCATGAATATAGATAGGTGGATGCATCTGCCCCACTGTACGTTAGGAAGAGCTAGCCAACTTCACAGGGACTTGGGCAAACAGGAGACAGCAGAGGTCTAGGCTTGGGATGTTTCCATTGGAACTCAGCTTCCAGGAGATGTAAGGATGCAGGAGGGACCACTGTCTTCAGATGATCTAAAAATAGGAAATATCAGACAAAACGTCTTTCCGTGTGAGGCAGCGGACAGGTCTCTGTCCAACTCCAGCTCCACAGAGTCTGCTTCGGCAGGGGACTCACTGGACACAGAAGCACCAGGGGCTCATCTGCATGAAGACGTCATCTTCCTGTCCAGTGTCAGGTCGGCCCAGGATGACTCCCAAGGACTGATGCATGAGTCAACCTGGGGGACAGTTCTACCTGTTTTTGTGTAGCACAGGCTGGCGCAGCCTCTGAGCTCATTTCAGGGTTGGGAAGAGCTCTTCCCTCTCTAGTTGCAGAATTCCTTCTGTGACTGCAAAGCATCTGCTCCCCAGGGCCTTCCTGGGGGTCTTTTGGGCCCCAAGAGGCACTCGAAATTCTGGAAGATGACCCTCCCTGGCTTCTGGAGGAAGACCATAGCCTGGCTGGTCCTCAGAGGTCCCAGACTGACAAGAAGCCCTGGGGACCCAGCCTCCAGCAGCTGAGATCCCACCTGGAGTTCCAATACGTCTGCCCTCCCTCTGCTCTGGAGTCATATCTCTTCTTACTCTGGATTAGTCTACCCGCTCTCTGAGCCCTTTCGGCCTCTTCCTGTGCCTGGCGAGGCAGATTCAATGACATCTAGACCTAAACAAAAGAGGATCCTTCTTCCTCCCCAGTGAAGATTTGCCAGATGTCCAGGTCACCCTAACTCTAGCCAGTTACTCCCGAGGGTGCTGCTTCTAGAGGCAAAACAGCAGTAGGGTGGAGTGGGAGGGGGATGGGAGGTTGAGGGTCCCCTCCAGGCAGGTAGGACTGTAGGACTTGGCAGGGTGCAGCCCAGAACAAGGGGGAGGAAGGAAATACAGCAGAACTAGGGGTCTGGTCTCCTGGCTCTCAGAGCTGCATCTCATTTGCTGGAGCAGTCTCAGGATCACTGAGGTCACTGCAGCCTGCACTTGGGGGCTGGGAGTGTCCCCAGGTGGTAGGGATGGAATAATAGAACAAACTGGTCAAATAGTTAGCTGGATACTCCATAAGGGGACTGTAGATAAAGAAGAAACTTTATGTGGTTTTGGCAGACCACAATAAGATGAATGACACTCAAGAAAGTAAAAAATTCTGAAACCCCAAAACCCTTGAAACTAGTAAAATCTCAAAAGTACAAAATGATATGAACTATAATCACTGTTCACCAACTAAAATGTAAAATGTCACTCAAAAATTTCTTCAAATTAGATGTCTTTCATTAAATCAATTCCAGGAATGTCCCTGGCAGTTCAATACATAGGACTCTGTGCTTTCACTGCAGGGGCTTGAGTTCTATCCCTATCAGGGAACCACGACACCAGATGCTGTTGGATGTGGCCCCATCCCCTCACTCTCACCCGAATCTACCCCATCCCCCCACCCCCACCTCTCCCCTGCCAAATACTATTTGGTTAAGCAATGTTGTTAATGGTCTGTACAAGAAACCAAACTGCCTGGGATACAGGTAAAACTGCATGCAGAAGCAAAAGCAAAGCATGCAATTGCCAATGTGAATGAAAAGGCAAAGAAAATTCTCTACAGGATCCTGGCCTGTGTGGCCTGTCCCATGAAGACCCCGGCAGGTAAAGCTGTCAGAGCACAAGGCTCCAGCACGGAGCCGTGTGCTCAGGCCTCAGTCCCTCTTCTCCTTCCAGGACACGCTTTTCAGATTCTGGCTGAAATTTCCATTTCCAGCTAAGGTGCTATCTTACCACTAGATCCCCATCCAGCTCAGACTGAGTGGATTTTTTACTTCCTTACTACATACAACTGATGGGATCCTATGTCTGCTCAGAAAAGCAAAATATAAAAGAAGGAAACCAACCTGAAGGTACATTTGTTGGGGCAGTTCGGGCCACATCAAAATCACCCAAATGTTCACGTTCAGACAGCTTTGTGCGGATGGTGATGTCACCCCAGAAGAAAGAGAAACGGTAAGATTCCCGAGTATCCCAAGTATCAGAGTAAGTTTTCTTTCTTCTCAGCACATAACTTTCAACTGGGGGTCAGGATCTTTCCTATGCATGACCTGCACAATTGTCACCCTACTTCCGAAGCATGGATCTCCTTCCAACTTATCATTCTTTATGCGTTCAGGCCTGATACTATCTCCAAGTTTCTTTATCACTACCTCATGAAATAACATTTGCTGGCATCATTGCCTCTGAGACATCTTCATTTTTGGGGTCACAAACAGTCTCTTTATTTAAGTTTTTCCAGGGAATGGGGAATGAGACCCTGAAGCTGGATTATAAATCAAAATGACAATACCTCATATTTGGCAGACATTAAATTATCAAGTATTTCAATTTCCTCACCTCTGTTTCTTCCTCAAAAACTGAAACATCATCAGCAGGGGCCTTACCCTGCTTTTTCCTTTTCACAGGCAAGGGATGGGACTCAAGAGAGTGTCACAGAAGTAGCCACAGAGAGTGACATGGGAATGATGCCTCTGGCCAGGTCCAGGTCTCCCTAAGTCATCCCTGGGCCAGTCTGTTAGGGCAATGTGCCCAGGAAGGTCTCTTGAGTACTGGAATGCCCTACTCAGTTTGTGGGTAGTGAAAAGCTTAGGGACTACTGGAGTACAGAACAGCAGCCTCCTTTCAGGGGACACCACCCACACTGCCTAGGGACCCAGCAGGTCTTTGGGTACTGCCAGAGCATCCAGGAGGATGGGGCAATGGTGCAATATTAGGGGACAAATCCACAAAGGCCTAGATTTACAACTTAACCTCAGCTCAACACCTGTTCTCCAAGGGCTCAAGCTCAGACCATCTCCCAGGAGGAAACCTCACAGTCCTGCCTGCCCTCCACAGGGTCAAGTAGGCAGATTCACTGATTGGGTGTCACTGGCAGGATCTGCAGAGCAGCTGTGCACAGAGGCCCCTCCCACAGGTGAGGCAGGAGATATGAAGGGTTGGGGACCCTGGTCCTGTGCTGTGACTGCAGCAGCAGAGCTCTGAGTCTCTCTGCCATGACCTGGGCTCTATCCCACTCTCTATGCACAGGAAGGGGACTTGCTGGCAGCCCCAGGCTGACCCTTTTCTCCCTCTGCTTTGAAATCCCCTGGATTCATGAACTTGCCATCTCCTCTTTGCACATCTTCCTCCTCTCAGGGTCCTGGCCCCAGTTGGTCCTGACACAGACACTCGAGTCTGCAGCTTTGGGATAGAGGGTCCACATATACTACTCTGGAGACAGCAGTGATACGCGTGGTTACAGCCAGGTGTGCTGGGATCAGCAGCAGCCTTCCCTTGTGCATAACATCTCCCTTACGCTCGGGGCCCCTCCTCATTCCACATCTGGACACACGGCCTCCGTGGCCTCCTCCAGCTGCAGCTAGAAAACTCACTCTGTTGCCTGAGTGCTTTCTTTCCAGGAAGACCTCACTCCCAGGGGTTCCACACTTAGGGCAAAACTTCCCTGGGCTTGCCACCCACCCCTTGCCCTATACCACACAGGGGTCGAGTTTCTGGGGTCTCCCTACCACACATTCTGAACCTCTCCTTGGCTTTGCTAATGGGTCCCCAACATGCTACAGCTGCCTCTTCTAAGACACCAGCTGGACCAAAGCTCTCTTAGGAAAATGATTTGGGAAACTAAAGGGTGCTCATCCTCCTCCTGCCCTGAGGGCCTCAGCCCACAAATGCTACCCAGCTCCATGATATCAGAATGGAGAGGGCACCGGAGTTGGCGAAGGGGACCAGCTTACCTGAAGATGACTTCCACCAGCCCTGGTCCAGCTCCCAATGGTCTCAAGTCCTCAAACACCTGGTTTCCCTGTGTCCTAGCCTCTCAGTCACCGTGTCCACCCAAGCTTGAGAGGAGAAATGAAAATACTCCAAAAACAAGAAGATGGTATGTTAACATGTTGATTTAGGAAGCCGGAGGATAGACTGAAAACTGGAGAGCCAACCCAGCCATGTGAGTGCGAGTCTCCTCTTATCTCCAACTCTGATCAGTTTCTCCAGGGTTGGGCCAGCAGACAATGGAAGCACCGAGCTTCTGCTCGGGTCAAAGGGCCCTTCCTCTACAGACACTGACCAGCATCCCGTAGCCCCATTT
>NW_024071341.1:0-7796 GCF_014754425.2 Oryx dammah
TGGCAGAAAGTGAAGAGGAACTAAGAAGCCTCTTGATGAAAGTGAAAGAGGAGAGTGAAAACGTTGGCTTAAAGCTCAACATTCAGAAAACGAAGATCATGGCATCTGGTCCCATCACTTCATGAGAAATAGATGGGGAAACAGTGTCAGACTTTATTTTTGGGGGGTCCAAAATCACTGCAGATGGTGATTGCAGCCATGAAATTAAAAGACGCTTACTCCTTGGAAGGAAAGCTATGACCAACCTAGATAACATATTAAAAAGCAGAGACATTACTTTGCCAACAAAGATCCATCTAGTCAAGGCTATGGTTTTTCCTGTGGTCATGTATGGATGTGAGAGTTGGACTGTGAAGAAAGCTGACCGCTGAAGAATTGATGCTTTTGAACTGGTATTGGAGAAGACTCGTGAGAATCCCTTGGACTGCAAGGAGATCCAACCAGTCCATTTTAAAGGAGATCAGTCCTGGATGTTCTTGGAAGGACTGATGCTAAAGCTGAAACTCCAATACTTTGGCCACCTCATGCAAAGAGTTGACTCATTGGAAAAGACCCTGATTCTGGGAAGGATTGGGGGCAGGAGGAGAAGGGGACAACAGAGGATGAGATGGCTGGATGGAATCACTGACTCGATGGACATGAGTTGGAGTTGAGTGAACTCTGGGAGCTGGTGATGGACAGGGAGGCCTGGCGTGCTGTGATTCATGGGGTCTCAAAGAGTTGGACATGACTGAGCAAGTGAACTGAACTGAATATTCTGATTAGGATTTCTAATATTTTCAATGTTAAAAACAATTTTTGTAAGCAGATTTTGCCTCCTATCTTTATTATTAAGTTAAATAATTCTATTGAATTCTCCAGGCAAGTATACTGGAGTGGATTGCCATTCCCTTCTCCAGGGGATCTTCCCAACCCAGGGATTGAACCCAGGTCTCCTGCATTACAGGCAGTTTCTTTACTATCTGAGCCACTAGGGAAACCCATATAATTAAAAGTTTAAGTGAAATGTATATGAAGATATTTTATTAGTGATTTAGGATTATATTTAATCTTTAAAGTTTCTGATTTAGCACTTCCCAGGTGGTGCTAGTGGTAAAGAACCTGCCTGCCAATGTAGAAGACACAAGAGACGTGCGTTCGATTCTTGAGTCAGGAAGATCCCGTGGAGTTGGAAATGGCAACCTACTCCAGTATTCTTGCCTGGAGAATCCCATGGACAGAGGAGTCTGGTGGGCTACAGTCCATAGAGTTGCAAAGAGTCAGACATGACTGAAGCAAAGCAAGCAAGCAAAGTTTCTGAATGAAATTGATTTCTTAATAAAATTCAGGATAAATGCTATAGTAATTAAAACACAAAGATAAATGTCTTCCGTGGAGAAAGATTTGCAATGAATTGCCATATCTTCAGGCTGACTAGTTTTCAAGGACACTTAGCTGTTTCTTTCATGCTACTAAGATAAAATGAATTAGTAGAAATTTTTCTTTCCATTCATTTCCTGGATCACCCTGAAGATTACAAAAGCATACCAAAAGCCATGTTTTTCCCATTATTTATTTACTTTCTTCTCTGGTGGTTTTTCCTACAGGTCAGCTAATCAGAATGGGTAGCATCATATTAGTAGTAAGTAACAGCAATGATTACAATAATATATTATTATTATTATATGTAATATATTATTATTAGATTAGATAGATTAATAATAGCAATAATATTGGCCCCTATTAGTATACATACACTTGGATACTTTGTGTTCATTAATCTTATGAATTCTGTATAATTATCCCATACTACAGTTCATGTTGAAGGTATGAGAGGTTAAGCCACTTGTTCAAAGTCACACAGTAAAGGGACTTCCCTCTACTATGTGTTTAAGACTCTGTGCTTCCATTGCAGGGAATGCAACTAAGATCCTGCATGCTGTGTGGCGAAAACATTAAAAAAAAAATTTATAACGTTATGCAGTAGATAGTGGAGTTGGAGATTTACTCCTCCAGAGCCTGTATTCTCAACCACTAACACTGAATAAACCCTAAATGCAGCCTTGTTTCAACTGTTCTTGTCCAAACATCAACGATAAAAAGTATTGCCCTCTGCTTCAGCCTTGACAGCAGCCTCCTGTCCTATTTCACCCAAATTCGTAGGGCACTGCCCTTGCAGCCCTACTCACCTCTGTTTGGCATCCCTATTCTGCCTAACACAGCAGGCACTGCTACAGACAGTTGAATGTTTCTGGCTGTGTTCCCTATCTGCCTCTCCAGATACTCCCTTTTCCTCTGGTTGCCAACATCTTCTCTGTACTCTGCCCTGTGGCTCCTGTATCCTGTTCTTCCTGTCTGTCTCATTGTGTCTGAGTAGACTTTCCATTATCTGCTTATGACACTGACTGCTAAGCAAAAAGAAAGAGGGAAATTTAAGGCCAGGATAAGAATCCAATCAATATGGAGGATAAAAGGTCACAGGACAACCATAATTAAAATGTGAATGCCAGACAGAAAAGAATGGAATAAATGGGAAGGGGAGAGTTCTAAAATACTGTGAATGTATATGAAAGACTGGACACTCTCATTTTGTAAAGGAGAGAGGGAAACAAAAATAGTTCTATGGTTCAAATTAATATTCAGCTGTCTATGAATTGGTATAGTAATTGATAATATCTGTAGTTATATGTGGTCAGAATCCTGTGTGTGTGCTCAGTTGTGGTTGACTCTTTTGTGACCCTTGTGGACTGGCACCCCGCCAGGCTCCTCTGTCCATGGAATTTTCCAGGCAAGAATACTGGAGTGGGTTGCCATTTCCTACTGCAGGGGATGTTCCCAACCCTAGGACCAAACCTGTGTCTCCTGCATTGGCAGGCAGATTCTTTACCACTGAGGCACCTGGGAAGCCCTGGTCAGAGTCCTAAATACCAACAAAATGCCTTTGAAATTTAGCACCATCCTAGTAGTGTAGATCAAATGTGCATTTTCTTTTAAGCTTTTTTTAATCCTCATAACAACACAATCAGGAAGGTATTATCATTTTGCAGATTATGAATCTGGGGGCAACTGAAGGTGTAGAACAATTTTTCCAAGACCAGCAGCAAGTGAGTAGTGGGGCCAGGTAGGAATGGCTCCAGATTCCCTGCTCTCAACTCTCTGCTCAACTTCCTCCTGCTCCTCCTCCGCATCATCTCCAAGACTGAAGGCGACAGGTCGGGCGGCTTCTCTGGATCCTGTGCTCTCCTGTGATTTAAAGTAGGTGAAGGAGCCCAGTTCACGATTCAACAAACCTAAAATGGCTTACATTCTGCCAGAGAATTCCAGCGTCCGCTTACAATGTCTGCATTGTTATTTGGTTGCCTGAATGGAGAAAGAAAATTAAAATATACTCTATATTTTAATTAACTACTTGATATGCCAATAAAATAATGTTCCTACGTTCATTGGCTATATATTCTCTTCTTTCTTCATATGATGATTTTGCAATATTAGTTTCATGGAAAGAATAGAAAGATCATTTTTTCCCTCTAGCTTAGAATATTAAAATTTGGTTTATATTGCTGATGCTTTAGAAATGTTTCTGTTAGCCTTATAACTTATTATTGATAATATATACATTTTAGGAAAGTTTTCAGTTTGCAGGAATTTCTATCACGTTTCTTTCATATAGAAGTGAGATTTTAGTTTATTCCAGTTTTCTTGCACTGTTACTAATCTTAGATATTATTTGACTTAGAAAACAGTATTTGAAAACTGGTATGTATAGGATGCATAAATAACAAGTTCTTACTGTATAGCACAAGAAACTATATTCAATATCCTGTATTCATAATGGAAAATATATGAAAAATAATATATATGTGTACAAGTTAGTCACTTTGCTGTACGGCAGAAATTAGTTCAACATTTTAAATCAAATATACTTAACTAAAAAAATTTTTTAATGCCTCTTAGACAAAAAAAATTAGTTGCTATTTGATGTTCAGTGATGATGAATCATGTTATCTCTATGGATGTCACTTTTTAATGTCAAATCAGCCATGTACTTACATATTCTGCCAGTTTATTCCTATGAGTCATTCCTGTCAACTCTGGTATAATCCAAAACTTCCTCATTACTTATTTTTAAATTTATCTTTTCCTTTGAATGTTTGCTTTGAAATGTTTTGAAATTATGATCTCAAATTTCTATTTTTGATGTAAACATCTTTTTCACTTTTATTTCATAGTCCTTTAATTTTTACCTAAATAAGTATATTTATCTAAAATAGACAAATTCAATAATTTTCAAATTTAAATTTTAAAATGATAAGAAGGTACTCTTCATATCTATTCAAATCAGGAATCTAGTTCTTCTTTATTCTCTTGAAATATTCCAAAATGCCTTTTCAAATTACAGTAAAATGCACATTCAAACTTTATGAATCTTTGAATAAATATTTTACCACTCATTTGTATATGAGTTTCTCTTCTGAATCTTCATAATACATATTTTTAGAATCCTCAGCTTATCATTGTACCTATGTTGCAAGGCTTGAACAGTTTGACAGTGGAGAAACTGTCCTATTATATGGAGAGCCTAAAGTGAAATGAGTTGGCATGTGTGTTTAAATGCTCCATCTAAGGATTAGTGATGGTTCATCTGACACGTGAACCTGAAAAAAGAACATATAACTGTAGCAAAATACTGAAGTAGTCCGCAGCTTCAGGTAAGGTGTGGAGGCAGATTTCCAGCACTCTCCCAAGAGAAAAAATAGCCAGAAATGGCTGGCGCAGACTACAGGAATGAATGAATAGAGAAAGAAGACAGATCTGAACCAACTGTGGTTGAAAAGTCTTACTTTAACAAATTTTACAAAACACTTGACCATGTGAGCATGTTGGTGGGACTCATTTCAGGTTCTCCTTAGCAGTCATTTAAGAAGCACTGAACTTAAAGTCTATTAACCTTAGGCCCAGCTCTCCACCTGCCCCAAAGTTCTCCAAATGTGCCAGTTCCCTTATAATACTCTCCTTTTCAGCTTAGGCTACATCAAGTTGGTTTCCATTTTTTGCAAACCAAAATATTTCCTACAAGACTCTATTCTGTTTTTCCCAGATTATTGCATTAAACCTGTAACTAGTATGCTTAATACTATTCCCAATTCCAATTGGTTTTATACATCCCTGCCAGATAAATCTCCCTATAGCATAGTCCTGATGATGTCGTTGCTCAGAACCTCTGAGTACAAACTCCTCAACTTGGCATTGAGGATGGTGAGGTTCAGAACACACTGTCCCAAAATATGGCACTTTGGCATACTGAATATTTTAAACCGAAGGAGTTTGATTAAATAGGAGAAGCAAGGTCACTCTGACTCTTCTTCCCCCACCCCTTCTTTCCTGAAACAGACCCTAAAACTCTCCTGTGAAATGTTACCTCTCTGTCCCCAGGAAGGGAGCATCCTTATCTCCAAAGACAAAGGGACACCAAGAGGAATGATAACCAGAGGCCTTGCTAACTTTCCCCTAGTTTCTTACAGTTACCTCCCATTCCTTAACTGAACATACTCCTCAACTGTCCACTCTTCATCCAAAAGTGAAAGTGTTAGTCATTCAGTCCTGTCCAGTTCTTTGTGACCCCATGGATTGCAGCCTGCCAGGCTCTCTGTCCATGGGATTTCCCAGGCAAGAATACTGGAGTGGGTAGTTCTTCCCTTCTCTGGGGGATCTCCCCAACCCAGGGATCAAACCCAAGTCCCCTGCATTGCAGGTAGTTTTTTTACTGTCTGAGCCACCAGGGAAGCCTACTCCTCATCCAACATAGCCTAAAAGGACACTGGTCTGTTTCTTTGGGTCTTCATTTCTGTATGAAAACTCTCATGTCCTGTAAAATTTATATTAAATAAGTGTGTATGCTTTTCCCCTGTCAATCTTGCTTTGTTGGTTTACTTCTCAGACCCAGCCAGGTACCCTAAGGGTAGAGGAAAACTTCTCTCCCTACAGCGGCCTCTGTATAAGAACCTATAGCATCTCTCCAAGCCAACTTCCCACCACCTCCCTTGGTGGAGGCATGGCCCAGGCAGCAGCAGGCCACTCAGGATCACACCCTGAACTTTCCCACCCCTCTGCCTTCACTCAGGATCCTCCTCTACACTTCACTTCTCTCCTGCTCTGGCTGCCAGAGCTACAGATCCTTCAGGGTCTGCCTCAAATATCCTCTCAATTTATGAAGTTTTTCATGAGTTCACAACAAATCTCTATTCCCCTAGGTAAATAGGATTTTTGCCCCACTTTGACTCACTGTAGCTTTTGTTGGTTCTTAACTCCTCAGTGACACAGTATTTGTCCTTAGTTTATTGTCACTGTATACAGCAGTCTTACATCTTGTATGCACGCTCAGCCGCTTCAGTCCTGTCCGACTCTGCAACTCTATGGACAGCAGCCCACCAGGATCCTCTGTCCATGGGGGAATTCTCCAGGCAAGAATACTGGAGTGGGTTGCCATACCCTCCTCCTCCAGGGGATCTTCCAGACCTAGAGATCGAGCTTGGGTCTCCTGTATTGCAGGCTGATTCTTTATCGCTGAGCCACTGGGGAAGCCCACCTTACATCTTACTCAGGAGTTAGGCTCCAAAGTCAGTGAGCAAGGACAAAAAAAGTTATAGTGCAAAAATTCTCTCAAAATTTCATAAGAAGGTGACAATTTAGAGATTAATAACTGTTCTCCTGAGATCAACAGCATTCTCTTTCAGCATAATCAGAAGACATCCACAGCTACACCCCAGCCGAGGTGAGTTGCCCTGAAAGGAAGAACCACAGTGCTTTACGCACTGTGGGTGTTAGTCGCTCAGTCGTGTCCAACTCTTTCCGTTTGCGACCCCATGAACTGTAGCCCCCCCAGGCTTCTCTGTCCATGGGATTCTCCAGGCAAGAATACTGGAGTGGGTAGCCATTCTCTTCTCAGAGTATCTTCCTGACCCAGGGATGGAACCTGGGGCTTCTGCACTGCAGACAGATTCTTTACTGTCTGAGCCACCAGAGATCACCTTTGGCTTGGTGAAATGTCCATGCTGTGAGAGTCACAGAAGCCCAGCAGCACAATTCTTCATCTCCCATAATGCACTCCCTCCAAAGCGAGTGACAGCTGAGTAGAAGAAGAGGAACTGCCCTTCCTACTCAAATTCTTCTCTTAGCCTCAGTTCCTATGGTTGAATTCATGTAAATTAAATGCGCCCGTGATAGCATTTTGATTCCTGGCTCCACCCCTTACTAATATGTAACCATGGCCATGTTATTTAATCACTTTCTCTACACCTCTGTTTATATCTGCAAAAAGGGAGAGTAATAAGGCCTAATTAAATTAATAAACTTGTAATGGTTACATTAGCTAACTTGTAAAATAATACTATTTACCTTCTAGGCTATAAATGAAAATTAGATGAGCTAATATATGTAAAGCACTTAGGAAAGTCTTGGCATGTGTTCAGTTCAGTTCACTTCAGTTGCTCAGTCGTGTCCAACTCTTTGCGACCCCATGAATCACAGCACACCAGGCTTCTCTGTCCATCACCAACTCCCCGAGTTCACTCAAACTCATGTCTATCAAGTTGGTGATGCCATCCAGCCATCTCATCCTCTGTCGTCCCCTTCTCCTCCTGCCCCCAATCCCTCCCAACATCAGGGTCTTTTCCAGTGAATCAACTCTTCGCATCAGGTGGCCAAAGTATTGGAGTTTATAGATTTAGCATCTGTCCTTGCAATGAACATTCGGGACTGATCTCCTTTAGGATGGACTGGTTGGATCTCCTTGCAGTCCAAGGGACTCTCAAGAGTCT
>NW_024071342.1:0-7790 GCF_014754425.2 Oryx dammah
TCTTAAAGAGTTTTAAGGTCCCTTCCAGTCACTTTGACACAAGAGCCCCTTTTCTCTGGTCTCAGCCCTTCCGTATCCGTTCTCCTTCCCTCCAACCTTTCTGGGGACCCCTCACGTTCCATGCCAACCCTTGGCCTCCTTCAAGCAGATTCTCAGCTCTCCTTACCTCTGGATGCTTCCCCTCGGCTTCCCGGCTAACGGTGACCACACTGTTTTGTATCCCTAATTACCTTTGTAAGTGCCTCTACCTACTGTGTTATAAATGCATTTACTTCTCCCTTGTCAGCTGTGAGGTGTTTAAAGCGAAAAGAGTGAGCACCTTTTGGCAGCTCTTTGCAGGAGGTCCCTTTTGTCTTGTCACTTTAGCAAAGCTATACAGCAAGTAACCTTAAACTAGACGTCAAATCTTTTTTTTTTTTTCCCCTTCCGTAACTTTTGATCACACAATACCTTGCCTAACCTGTTGGTTCTCTCTGTATATCAAAGATGTAGAAATGAAGAATAAGTAATTAACAGGTGGCCAGATCTCTTCCCCAGTTTCCCCTTCAGTAATCTTCAAACAAACTGTATGGAACAAACTGTGTAAACAAGATAGCATCTAAACAAAAACAACAAGAAGCCAACAAGCCTGCAAGCAGGGGGGGAATAATGATGATGACTCTGACCCCCTATCTCTAATGATTAACTGAGATTATTTCCCTTTTCCCTGTTAAAAACTTTCATGGCTCAGTGGAACCTTAGGCACTGGTTTTCAGGAATGTGAGTCCAACTTCTCCCCAGATTGCTGGCATTCTGATTAAAAGCAATGTTTTCCATTTCTACCAACACCTGCCTCTTGAGCACTGATTTTCAAGCAGCCAGCTGCCAGACCTGAGTTCAGTAACAGATTCAGGCCTTGTTTACCACTGTATCTCTAGCCCCTTACCTTGCTGCAGTCTCCCACATTTTATTGATGGTGGCATTTTTTCCACATTCTTCTCTTTTCAGAAATAACATATAAATGCATTTTCAAAATGCTGTTTTATATACAACTTTTAAAAATCTGAATACTCTTTAAGAGTTTTTATTTTTTCTTTAAGGAACTAAGACTTCACATTCTTAGCCTATTACAAATCAATACTTAATCTGAAGCTCTTATCTTCTGTCTCTAAAAGACGCTAACACTTCTTCCTGACTCCTATAAGACCAAGGTGTGCTGGGATGTATCAAATTAGTGTTCTAACCTTATAAACATGACACCAAGCATCTGTGGATGAGGTTATTTATCACTGTCATTTTTAATTTAACCTTCTAAAATCCTGAATTTTGATTTGACTCTTACTTTTAGAACCTCTGCTGGTTACTCACCTGAATGTAGATATGAGCAGTACATATTGGTGATGAAAAAAAATTACTTTTAATACAGAACAAGAAAAGTGTACCAAATATTCCCTGCCATTTGAGCCACTACCTTCCCCTTTAGCGTGCATTACGTATCTGTATTATACGTTAAGAGATTGCCTTTGACAGAAGAATTCCTATCTACCTCCCCCCTAAAAAAAATTGATTTCCTCCTGGCACCAGTAAGGTAACTTGTTAGGGGTCCTTTCCTCAATCCTGTAAGGGGTCATGACGACCCACAATTCACCTTGCTGGACTATATAAACTGTCAGCGTGTTAATTTGAGGTATAATCCTTTGTCTCAAAAACTTCTGTAACTGTGCTTTGACCTCTAATAGCAGAACAGTCCTCAGAACTTTCTGAGAGACTGTCTCACGGGTTATAATCCTCAGGATGGCGTGAATAAAATTGTCCATTTCTTTCTTAAGATTGAAGAAAAAAAATTTTTTTGGCTGCACTTGGAGACATGTGGGATCTTAGTTTCCTGACCAGGGACTGAACCCAGGCCCCCTGGAGTGGAAGTTTCAAGCCTTAACCACTGAACATCCCGGGAGGTCTATCTTAGATTGGCTGTTTATTTTTTCTTGGCTAATTTTAAATTGCATTTAGTTAAACCAACATAATAATCAAAGAAAAAGTCATACCACTGAGGGGGAGAAAGAACAAACCATCTTAAAACAACTAATGAAAGTCCCTCAGTTGTGTCTGACTGTTTGCGACCTCACGGACCTCGTGGACTATAGACTGCAAGGCTTCCCTGTCCACGGAATTCTCCAGGCCAGAATACTGGCATGGGTAGCCATTCCCTTCTCCAGGGGATCTTCCCAACCAAGGGATCGAACCCAGGGCTCCCTCATTGCAGGTGGATTCTTCACCCACTTAGCCATTCAGGAAGCCATTCCTATGGCATGTTCCTAGCCTAATCTAAAAGGAAAACACAGGATACTTGGGTGGAGGGTATTTTAAACTGCATTTAGTTAAACCAACAGGTGATTATACTGTGGAAGTGACAAATAGATTCAGGGGATTAAAATCTGATAGACAGAGTGCTTAAAGAACTATGGATGGAGGTTCATGACAGTGCACAGGAGGCAGTGATCAAGCCATCCCAAAGAAAAAGAAATGCAAAAAGGCAAAATGGTTGTCTGAGGAGGCCTTACAAATAGCTGAGAAAAGAAGAGAAGCGAAAGGCAAAGGAGAAAAAGAAAGATATATCCATCTGAATGCAGAGTTCTAAAGGATAGCAAGGAGAGATAAGAAAGCCTTCCTCAGTGATCAGTGCAAAGAAATACAGGAAAACAATAAAATGGGAAAGATTAGAGATCTCTTCAAGAAAATTAGAGACACGAAGGGAACATTCATGTAAAGATGGACCTAACAGAAGCAGAAGATAGTAAGAAGAGGTGGCAAAAATACACAGAAGAACTATACAAAAAAGATCTTCATGACTCAGATAATCACGACGGTGTGATCACTCATCTAGAGCCAGACATCCTGGAGTGCAAAGTCAAGTGGGCCTTAGGAAGCATCAGTATGCACAAAGCTAGTGGAGGTGATGGAATTCCAGCTGAATGATTGAAAATTCTAACCTGATGCTGCAAAAGTGCTGCATTCAATATGACAGCAAATTTGGAAAACTCAGCAGTGGCCACAGGACTGGAAAAGGTCAGTTTTCATTCCAATCCCAAAGAAAGGCAATGCCAAAGAATGCTCAAACTACCATACAATTGCACTCATCTCACACTCCAGCAAAGTAATGCTCAAAATTCTCCAAGCCAGGCTTCAACAGTACATGAACTGTGAACTTCCAGATGTTCAAGCTGGATTTAGAAAAAGCAGAGGAACCAGAGATCAAATTGCCAACATCTGTTGGATCATTGTAAAAAGCAACAGAGTTCCAGAAAAAATATCTACTTGTGCTTTATTGACTATGCCAAAGACTCTGACTGTGTGGATCATCACAAACTGTGGAAAATTCTGAAAGAGATGGGAATACCAGACCACCTGACCTGCCTCCTGAGAAATCTGTATGCAGGTCAAGAAGCAACAGTTAGAACTGGACATGGAACAACAAACTGGCTCCAAATTGGGAAAGGAGTATGTCAAAGCTGTATATTGTCACCTTGCTTATTTAACTTATATACAAAATACATCATGAGAAATGCCGGGCTGGATGAAGCACAAGCTGGAATCAAGACTGCCAGAAAAAATACCAATAACCTCAGATATGCAGATGACACCACCCTTTTGGCAGGAAGCGAAAAAGAACTAAAGAGCCTCTTAATGAAAGTGAAAAAGCAGAGTGAAAAAGTTGGCTTAAAACTCAACATTCAAAAAACTAAGATTATGCCATTTGGTCCCATTACTTTGGCTTCCCTGATAGAATCCGCCTGCAACTTGGGAGACCTGGGCTCTATCCCTGGGTTGGGAACATCCCCTGGAGAAGGGAAAGACTACCCACTCCAGCATTCTGGTCTGGAGAAGGATCTCAAAGAGTCAGACACCACTTTCACTTTCACCCATCACTTCACGGCAAATAGACGGGGAAATGATGGAATCAGTAAGAGACTTTATTTTCCTGGGCTCTAAAATCACTGCAGATGGTGACAATAGCCATGAAATTAAAAGATGCTTGTTCCTTGGAAGAAAAGCTATGACCAACCTAGACAGCATATTAAAAAGCAGAGACATTACTCTGCCAACAAAGGTCTGTCTAGTCAAAGCTATGGTTTTTCCAGTAGTCACGTATGCATTTGAGAGTTGGACTATAAAGAAAGCTGAGCACCAAAGAATTGATGCTTTTGAACTGTGGTGTTAGAGAAGACTGTTGAGAGTCCCTTGGACTGCAAGGAGATCCAACCAGTCCATCCTAAAGGAAATCAGTCCTTGAATGTTCATTGGAAGGACTGATGTTGAAGCTGAAACTCCAATACTTTGACCACCTGATGGGAAGAACCGACTCATTGGAAAAGACCCTGATGCTGGGAAAGATTGAAGGCAGGAGGAGAAGGGGATGACAGAGGATGAGATGGTTGGATGGCATCATCAACTCAATGGACGTGAGTTTGAGCAAGCTCCAGGAGTTGGTGATGAACAGGGAAGCCTGGTATGCTGCAGTCGCAAAGAGTGGGACACAACTGAGCAACTGAACTGAAGCCAACATAATTATAAAAGAAAAAAATCATAATACTGAGAGGGAAAGAGAACAAACCATCTTTGTCGGGGGTAGGGGGGAGGAATGGCTTACCTGCCAGAAATCAACAAATCACCTTTAAAAATACTATGAAAGAAAGCACTGAAAAACTATTAACAGGAAAGGAGACTAGCAAAAAGAAAAAAAAAGTAAAGAAAAATACACCTGCTTAAATATATGCAGAAACCACTCACACAACATTCTCCTCCTTCAAAGAAAACATAAAAACATTCAGAAACAAAAACTAACACGCTTAAAAACCCCAGGGAATAAGACTCAGTTCAGTTCATTTCAGTTGCTCAGTCGTGTCTGACTCTGTGACCCCATGGACTGCAGCACGGCAGGCCTCCCTGTCCATCACCAACTCCCAGAGTTTAGTCGGTGATGCCATCCAACCATCCCATCCTTTCTTGTCCCCTTCTCCTCTAGCCTTCAATCTTTCCCAGCACCAAGTTCTTTTCCAACAGTCAACTCTTCGCATCAGGTGGCCAAAGTATTGGAGTTTCAGCTTCAACATCAGTCCTTCCAATGAACATTCAAGGACTGATTTCCTTTAGGATGGACTGGTTGGATCTCCTTGAAGTCCAAGGGACTCTCAACAGTCTTCTCTAACACCACAGTTCAAAAGCATCAATTCTGTAGTGCTCAGCTTTCTTTATAGTCCAATTCTCTCATCCATAAATGACTACTGGAAAAACCATAGCCTTGACTAGACAGACCTTTGTTGGCAAAGTAATGTCTCTGCTTTTGAATATGTTAAGTTGGTCATAACTTTTCTTCCAATGAACAAGCGTCTTTATTCCATGGCTGCAGTCACCATCTGCAGGGATTTAGGAGCCCAAAATATAAAGTCTGCCACTGTTTCCACTGTTGCTCCATCTATTTGCCATGAAGTGATGGGACCAGATGCCATCATCTTTGTTTTCTGAACGTTGAGCTTTAAGCCAACTTTTTCACTCTTCTCTTTCACTTTCATCAAGAGGCTATTTAGTTCTTCTTTACTTTCTGCCATAAGGGTGGTGTCATCTGCATATCTGAGGTTATTGATATTTCTCCCGGCAATCTTGATTCCAAATTGTGCTTCATCCAGCCCAGCGTTTCTCATGATGTACTCTGCATATAACTTAAATAAGCAGGGTGACAATATACAGCCTTGACGTACTCCTTTTCCTATTTGGAACCAGTCTGTTGTTCCATGTCCAGTTCTAACTGTTGCTTCCTGACCTGCATACAGATTTCTCAGGAGGCAGGCCAAGTGGTCTGGTATTTCCATCACTTTAGGAATTTTCCACAGTTTATTGTGATCCACACAGTCAAAGGCTTTGGCATAGTCAGTAAAGCAGAAATAGATGTTTTTCTGGAACTCTCTTTTTTTTTGATGATCCAGTGGATATTGGCAATTTGATCTCTGGTTCCTCTGCGTTTTCTAAACCAGCTTGAACATCTGAAATTTCATGGTTCACGTAACTGCTGAAGCCTGGCTTGGAAAATTTTGAGCATTACTTTGCTAGCGTTTGAGATGAGTGCAATTGTGCTGTTATTTGAGCATTCTTTGGCATTGTTTTTCCTTGGGATTGGAATGAAAACTGACCTTTTCCAGTCCTGTGGCCACTGCTGAGTTTTCCAAATTTGCTGGCATATTGAGTGCAGCACTTTAACAGCATCATCTTTTAGGATCTGAAATAGCTCAGCTGGAATTCCATCACCTCCACTAGCCCACTTGACTTCACATTCCAGGATGTCTGGCTCTAGGTGAGTGATCATACCATTGTGATTATCTGGGTCATGAAAATCTTTTTTTGTACAGTTCTTCTGTGTATTCTTGCCACCTCTTCTTACTATCTTCTGCTTCTGTTAGGTCCATACCATTTCTGTCCTTTATTAAGCCCATCTTTGCATGAAATGTTCCCTTGGTATCTCTAATTTTCTTGAAGAGAGTTCTAGTCTTTCCCATTCTATTCTAGTCTTTCCCATTCTATTGTTTCTTTAGAACTCTGCATTCAAATGGGTACATCTTTCCTTTTCTCCTTTGCTTTAGGCTTCTCTTCTTTGCACAGCTATTTTAAGTCCTCCTCAGACAGCCATTTTGCTTTTCTGCATTTCTTTTTCTTGGGGATGGTCTTGCTTCCTGTCTCCTGTACAATGTTACAAACCTCCATCTATAGTTCATCAGTCACTCTATCAGATCTAGTCCCTTAAATCTGTATCTCACTGCCACTGTATAATTGTTAGGGATTTGATTTAGGTCATTTCTTAATGGTCTAGTGATTTTCCCTACTTTCTTCAACTTAAGTCTGAATTTGGCAATAAGTAATCATGATCTGAGCCACAGTCAGCTCCCAGTCTTGTTTTTGTCAACTGTATAGAGCTTCTCCATCACTGACTGCAAAGAATATAATCAATCTGATGTCGGTGTTGACCATCTGGTGATGTCCATGTGTCCAACACACAGTTGTGGATGTGACTGGTGATGGAATCAAGGTCTGATGCTATAAAGAGCAATATTGCATAGGAACCTGGAAAGTTAGGTCCATGAATCAAGGCAAATTGGAAGTGATCAAACAGGAGATGGCAAGAGTGAACGTTGACACTTTAAGATCAGCAAAATAAAATGGACTGCAATGGGGGAATTTAACTCAGATGATCATTATATCTACTACTGTGGGCAAGAATCCCTTAGAAGAAATGGAGTAGCCATCATAATTAACAAGAGTCCAAAATGCAGTACATGGATCCAATCTCAAAAACGACAGAATGATCTGTTTATTTCCAGGACAAACCATTCAATATCACAGTAATTCAAGTCTATGCCCCCAACTAGTAATACTGAAGAAGCTAAAGTTAAAAGGTTCTATGAAGACCTACAGGACCTCCTAGAATTAACACTCAAAAAAAAGATGTCCTTTTCATTATTATAGAGGACTATTCCTCTGTAGTTAACAGGCAACTTCGGCCAGAGTACAGAGGGCAAAGGCTAATAGAATTTTGCCAAGAGAACACACTGGGCAGAGCAAGGGCTCATCCAACAACACAAGTGAATAAGACCAACTAGTAATAAAAAAAAGATTTTAAAAGCGCACTTCACAAACATTTGAAACAGAAATCAACAAACCTCGTCTTTATTGTACAAAAATGACAGGATGCTACTTTTGGCAAACCAACTGTAAATAAAACCACTCAGATGGTGTCCTCTCCCTCTTACTCTCCCAAAGGAAGA
>NW_024071343.1:0-7790 GCF_014754425.2 Oryx dammah
TCTTAAAGAGTTTTAAGGTCCCTTCCAGTCACTTTGACACAAGAGCCCCTTTTCTCTGGTCTCAGCCCTTCCGTATCCGTTCTCCTTCCCTCCAACCTTTCTGGGGACCCCTCACGTTCCATGCCAACCCTTGGCCTCCTTCAAGCAGATTCTCAGCTCTCCTTACCTCTGGATGCTTCCCCTCGGCTTCCCGGCTAACGGTGACCACACTGTTTTGTATCCCTAATTACCTTTGTAAGTGCCTCTACCTACTGTGTTATAAATGCATTTACTTCTCCCTTGTCAGCTGTGAGGTGTTTAAAGGGAAAAGAGTGAGCACCTTTTGGCAGCTCTTTGCAGGAGGTCCCTTTTGTCTTGTCACTTTAGCAAAGCTATACAGCAAGTAACCTTAAACTAGACGTCAAATCTTTTTTTTTTTTTCCCCTTCCGTAACTTTTGATGACACAATACCTTGCCTAACCTGTTGGTTCTCTCTGTATATCAAAGATGTAGAAATGAAGAATAAGTAATTAACAGGTGGCCAGATCTCTTCCCCAGTTTCCCCTTCAGTAATCTTCAAACAAACTGTATGGAACAAACTGTGTAAACAAGATAGCATCTAAACAAAAACAACAAGAAGCCAACAAGCCTGCAAGCAGGGGGGGAATAATGATGATGACTCTGACCCCCTATCTCTAATGATTAACTGAGATTATTTCCCTTTTCCCTGTTAAAAACTTTCATGGCTCAGTGGAACCTTAGGCACTGGTTTTCAGGAATGTGAGTCCAACTTCTCCCCAGATTGCTGGCATTCTGATTAAAAGCAATGTTTTCCATTTCTACCAACACCTGCCTCTTGAGCACTGATTTTCAAGCAGCCAGCTGCCAGACCTGAGTTCAGTAACAGATTCAGGCCTTGTTTACCACTGTATCTCTAGCCCCTTACCTTGCTGCAGTCTCCCACATTTTATTGATGGTGGCATTTTTTCCACATTCTTCTCTTTTCAGAAATAACATATAAATGCATTTTCAAAATGCTGTTTTATGTACAACTTTTAAAAATCTGAATACTCTTTAAGAGTTTCTATTTTTTCTTTAAGGAACTAAGACTTCACATTCTTAGCCTATTACAAATCAATACTTAATCTGAAGCTCTTATCTTCTGTCTCTAAAAGACGCTAACACTTCTTCCTGACTCCTATAAGACCAAGGTGTGCTGGGATGTATCAAATTAGTGTTCTAACCTTATAAACATGACACCAAGCCTCTGTGGATGAGGTTATTTATCACTGTCATTTTTAATTTACCCTTCTAAAATCCTGAATTTTGATTTGACTCTTACTTTTAGAACCTCTGCTGGTTACTCACCTGAATGTAGATATGAGCAGTACATATTGGTGATGAAAAAAAATTACTTTTAATACAGAACAAGAAAAGTGTACCAAATATTCCCTGCCATTTGAGCCACTACCTTCCCCTTTAGCGTGCATTACGTATCTGTATTATACGTTAAGAGATTGCCTTTGACAGAAGAATTCCTATCTACCTCCCCCCTAAAAAAAATTGATTTCCTCCTGGCACCAGTAAGGTAACTTGTTAGGGGTCCTTTCCTCAATCCTGTAAGGGGTCATGACGACCCACAATTCACCTTGCTGGACTATATAAACTGTCAGCGTGTTAATTTGAGGTATAATCCTTTGTCTCAAAAACTTCTGTAACTGTGCTTTGACCTCTAATAGCAGAACAGTCCTCAGAACTTTCTGAGAGACTGTCTCACGGGTTATAATCCTCAGGATGGCGTGAATAAAATTGTCCATTTCTTTCTTAAGATTGAAGAAAAAAAATTTTTTTGGCTGCACTTGGAGACATGTGGGATCTTAGTTTCCTGACCAGGGACTGAACCCAGGCCCCCTGGAGTGGAAGTTTCAAGCCTTAACCACTGAACATCCCGGGAGGTCTATCTTAGATTGGCTGTTTATTTTTTCTTGGCTAATTTTAAATTGCATTTAGTTAAACCAACATAATAATCAAAGAAAAAGTCATATCACTGAGGGGGAGAAAGAACAAACCATCTTAAAACAACTAATGAAAGTCCCTCAGTTGTGTCTGACTGTTTGCGACCTCACGGACCTCGTGGACTATAGACTGCAAGGCTTCCCTGTCCACGGAATTCTCCAGGCCAGAATACTGGCATGGGTAGCCATTCCCTTCTCCAGGGGATCTTCCCAACCAAGGGATCGAACCCAGGGCTCCCTCATTGCAGGTGGATTCTTCACCCACTTAGCCATTCAGGAAGCCATTCCTATGGCATGTTCCTAGCCTAATCTAAAAGGAAAACACAGGATACTTGGGTGGAGGGTATTTTAAACTGCATTTAGTTAAACCAACAGGTGATTATACTGTGGAAGTGACAAATAGATTCAGGGGATTAAAATCTGATAGACAGAGTGCTTAAAGAACTATGGATGGAGGTTCATGACAGTGCACAGGAGGCAGTGATCAAGCCATCCCAAAGAAAAAGAAATGCAAAAAGGCAAAATGGTTGTCTGAGGAGGCCTTACAAATAGCTGAGAAAAGAAGAGAAGCGAAAGGCAAAGGAGAAAAAGAAAGATATATCCATCTGAATGCAGAGTTCTAAAGGATAGCAAGGAGAGATAAGAAAGCCTTCCTCAGTGATCAGTGCAAAGAAATACAGGAAAACAATAAAATGGGAAAGATTAGAGATCTCTTCAAGAAAATTAGAGACACGAAGGGAACATTCATGTAAAGATGGACCTAACAGAAGCAGAAGATAGTAAAAAGAGGTGGCAAAAATACACAGAAGAACTATACAAAAAAGATCTTCATGACTCAGATAATCACGACGGTGTGATCACTCATCTAGAGCCAGACATCCTGGAGTGCAAAGTCAAGTGGGCCTTAGGAAGCATCAGTATGCACAAAGCTAGTGGAGGTGATGGAATTCCAGCTGAATGATTGAAAATTCTAAACTGATGCTGCAAAAGTGCTGCATTCAATATGACAGCAAATTTGGAAAACTCAGCAGTGGCCACAGGACTGGAAAAGGTCAGTTTTCATTCCAATCCCAAAGAAAGGCAATGCCAAAGAATGCTCAAACTACCACACAATTGCACTCATCTCACACTCCAGCAAAGTAATGCTCAAAATTCTCCAAGCCAGGCTTCAACAGTACATGAACTGTGAACTTCCAGATGTTCAAGCTGGATTTAGAAAAAGCAGAGGAACCAGAGATCAAATTGCCAACATCTGTTGGATCATCGTAAAAAGCAACAGAGTTCCAGAAAAAATATCTACTTGTGCTTTATTGACTATGCCAAAGACTCTGACTGTGTGGATCATCACAAACTGTGGAAAATTCTGAAAGAGATGGGAATACCAGACCACCTGACCTGCCTCCTGAGAAATCTGTATGCAGGTCAAGAAGCAACAGTTAGAACTGGACATGGAACAACAAACTGGCTCCAAATTGGGAAAGGAGTATGTCAAAGCTGTATATTGTCACCTTGCTTATTTAACTTATATACAAAATACATCATGAGAAATGCCGGGCTGGATGAAGCACAAGCTGGAATCAAGACTGCCAGAAAAAATACCAATAACCTCAGATATGCAGATGACACCACCCTTTTGGCAGGAAGCGAAAAAGAACTAAAGAGCCTCTTAATGAAAGTGAAAGAGCAGAGTGAAAAAGTTGGCTTAAAACTCAACATTCAAAAAACTAAGATTATGCCATTTGGTCCCATTACTTTGGCTTCCCTGATAGAATCCGCCTGCAACTTGGGAGACCTGGGCTCTATCCCTGGGTTGGGAACATCCCCTGGAGAAGGGAAAGACTACCCACTCCAGCATTCTGGTCTGGAGAAGGATCTCAAAGAGTCAGACACCACTTTCACTTTCACCCATCACTTCACGGCAAATAGACGGGGAAATGATGGAATCAGTAAGAGACTTTATTTTCCTGGGCTCTAAAATCACTGCAGATGGTGACAATAGCCATGAAATTAAAAGATGCTTGTTCCTTGGAAGAAAAGCTATGACCAACCTAGACAGCATATTAAAAAGCAGAGACATTACTCTGCCAACAAAGGTCTGTCTAGTCAAAGCTATGGTTTTTCCAGTAGTCACGTATGCATTTGAGAGTTGGACTATAAAGAAAGCTGAGCACCAAAGAATTGATGCTTTTGAACTGTGGTGTTAGAGAAGACTGTTGAGAGTCCCTTGGACTGCAAGGAGATCCAACCAGTCCATCCTAAAGGAAATCAGTCCTTGAATGTTCATTGGAAGGACTGATGTTGAAGCTGAAACTCCAATACTTTGACCACCTGATGGGAAGAACCGACTCATTGGAAAAGACCCTGATGCTGGGAAAGATTGAAGGCAGGAGGAGAAGGGGATGACAGAGGATGAGATGGTTGGATGGCATCATCAACTCAATGGACGTGAGTTTGAGCAAGCTCCAGGAGTTGGTGATGAACAGGGAAGCCTGGTATGCTGCAGTCGCAAAGAGTGGGACACAACTGAGCAACTGAACTGAAGCCAACATAATTATAAAAGAAAAAAATCATAATACTGAGAGGGAAAGAGAACAAACCATCTTTGTCGGGGGTAGGGGGGAGGAATGGCTTACCTGCCAGAAATCAACAAATCACCTTTAAAAATACTATGAAAGAAAGCACTGAAAAACTATTAACAGGAAAGGAGACTAGCAAAAAGAAAAAAAAAGTAAAGAAAAATACACCTGCTTAAATATATGCAGAAACCACTCACACAACATTCTCCTCCTTCAAAGAAAACATAAAAACATTCAGAAACAAAAACTAACACGCTTAAAAACCCCAGGGAATAAGACTCAGTTCAGTTCATTTCAGTTGCTCAGTCGTGTCTGACTCTGTGACCCCATGGACTGCAGCACGGCAGGCCTCCCTGTCCATCACCAACTCCCAGAGTTTAGTCGGTGATGCCATCCAACCATCCCATCCTTTCTTGTCCCCTTCTCCTCTAGCCTTCAATCTTTCCCAGCACCAAGTTCTTTTCCAACAGTCAACTCTTCGCATCAGGTGGCCAAAGTATTGGAGTTTCAGCTTCAACATCAGTCCTTCCAATGAACATTCAAGGACTGATTTCCTTTAGGATGGACTGGTTGGATCTCCTTGAAGTCCAAGGGACTCTCAACAGTCTTCTCTAACACCACAGTTCAAAAGCATCAATTCTGTAGTGCTCAGCTTTCTTTATAGTCCAATTCTCACATCCATAAATGACTACTGGAAAAACCATAGCCTTGACTAGACAGACCTTTGTTGGCAAAGTAATGTCTCTGCTTTTGAATATGTTAAGTTGGTCATAACTTTTCTTCCAATGAACAAGCGTCTTTATTCCATGGCTGCAGTCACCATCTGCAGGGATTTAGGAGCCCAAAATATAAAGTCTGCCACTGTTTCCACTGTTGCTCCATCTATTTGCCATGAAGTGATGGGACCAGATGCCATCATCTTCGTTTTCTGAACGTTGAGCTTTAAGCCAACTTTTTCACTCTTCTCTTTCACTTTCATCAAGAGGCTATTTAGTTCTTCTTTACTTTCTGCCATAAGGGTGGTGTCATCTGCATATCTGAGGTTATTGATATTTCTCCCGGCAATCTTGATTCCAAATTGTGCTTCATCCAGCCCAGCGTTTCTCATGATGTACTCTGCATATAACTTAAATAAGCAGGGTGACAATATACAGCCTTGACGTACTCCTTTTCCTATTTGGAACCAGTCTGTTGTTCCATGTCCAGTTCTAACTGTTGCTTCCTGACCTGCATACAGATTTCTCAGGAGGCAGGCCAAGTGGTCTGGTATTTCCATCACTTTAGGAATTTTCCACAGTTTATTGTGATCCACACAGTCAAAGGCTTTGGCATAGTCAGTAAAGCAGAAATAGATGTTTTTCTGGAACTCTCTTTTTTTTTGATGATCCAGTGGATATTGGCAATTTGATCTCTGGTTCCTCTGCGTTTTCTAAACCAGCTTGAACATCTGAAATTTCATGGTTCACGTAACTGCTGAAGCCTGGCTTGGAAAATTTTGAGCATTACTTTGCTAGTGTTTGAGATGAGTGCAATTGTGCGGTTATTTGAGCATTCTTTGGCATTGTTTTTCCTTGGGATTGGAATGAAAACTGACCTTTTCCAGTCCTGTGGCCACTGCTGAGTTTTCCAAATTTGCTGGCATATTGAGTGCAGCACTTTAACAGCATCATCTTTTAGGATCTGAAATAGCTCAGCTGGAATTCCATCACCTCCACTAGCCCACTTGACTTCACATTCCAGGATGTCTGGCTCTAGGTGAGTGATCATACCATTGTGATTATCTGGGTCATGAAAATCTTTTTTTGTACAGTTCTTCTGTGTATTCTTGCCACCTCTTCTTACTATCTTCTGCTTCTGTTAGGTCCATACCATTTCTGTCCTTTATTAAGCCCATCTTTGCATGAAATGTTCCCTTGGTATCTCTAATTTTCTTGAAGAGAGTTCTAGTCTTTCCCATTCTATTCTAGTCTTTCCCATTCTATTGTTTCTTTAGAACTCTGCATTCAAATGGGTACATCTTTCCTTTTCTCCTTTGCTTTAGGCTTCTCTTCTTTGCACAGCTATTTTAAGTCCTCCTCAGACAGCCATTTTGCTTTTCTGCATTTCTTTTTCTTGGGGATGGTCTTGCTTCCTGTCTCCTGTACAATGTTACAAACCTCCATCTATAGTTCATCAGTCACTCTATCAGATCTAGTCCCTTAAATCTGTATCTCACTGCCACTGTATAATTGTTAGGGATTTGATTTAGGTCATTTCTTAATGGTCTAGTGATTTTCCCTACTTTCTTCAACTTAAGTCTGAATTTGGCAATAAGTAATCATGATCTGAGCCACAGTCAGCTCCCAGTCTTGTTTTTGTCAACTGTATAGAGCTTCTCCATCACTGACTGCAAAGAATATAATCAATCTGATGTCGGTGTTGACCATCTGGTGATGTCCATGTGTCCAACACACAGTTGTGGATGTGACTGGTGATGGAATCAAGGTCTGATGCTATAAAGAGCAATATTGCATAGGAACCTGGAAAGTTAGGTCCATGAATCAAGGCAAATTGGAAGTGATCAAACAGGAGATGGCAAGAGTGAACGTTGACACTTTAAGATCAGCAAAATAAAATGGACTGCAATGGGGGAATTTAACTCAGATGATCATTATATCTACTACTGTGGGCAAGAATCCCTTAGAAGAAATGGAGTAGCCATCATAATTAACAAGAGTCCAAAATGCAGTACATGGATCCAATCTCAAAAACGACAGAATGATCTGTTTATTTCCAGTACAAACCATTCAATATCACAGTAATTCAAGTCTATGCCCCCAACTAGTAATACTGAAGAAGCTAAAGTTAAAAGGTTCTATGAAGACCTACAGGACCTCCTAGAATTAACACTCAAAAAAAAGATGTCCTTTTCATTATTATTGAGGACTATTCCTCTGTAGTTAACAGGCAACTTCGGCCAGAGTACAGAGGGCAAAGGCTAATAGAATTTTGCCAAGAGAACACACTGGGCAGAGCAAGGGCTCATCCAACAACACAAGTGAATAAGATCAACTAGTAATAAAAAAAAGATTTTAAAAGCGCACTTCACAAACATTTGAAACAGAAATCAACAAACCTCATCTTTATTGTACAAAAATGACAGGATGCTACTTTTGGCAAACCAACTGTAAATAAAACCACTCAGATGGTGTCCTCTCCCTCTTACTCTCCCAAAGGAAGA
>NW_024071344.1:0-7783 GCF_014754425.2 Oryx dammah
CCCTTTTTCTTTTATATTTGATATAATGCTATTCATCACATTTTCTTAGGAAAGTTTACCTTTAAGTTGTGATTATATACTATCTTTCCTAATGTTAAAGCTAAAATGTATTTTTCCAATATAGTTCAATTCAGTTCAGTTCAGTTCATTTCAGTCACTCAGTCGTGTCTGACTTTTTGTGACCCCATGAATCCCAGCATGCCAGGCCTCCCTGTCCATCACCAACTCCCGGAGTTCACTCAAACTCATGTCCATTGTGTCAGTGATGCCATCCAACCATCTCATCCTCTGTTGTCCCCTTCTCCTGCCCCCAATCCCTGCCAGCATCAGCGTCTTTTCCAATGAGTCAACTCTTCGCATGAGGTGGCCAAAGTATTGGAGTTTCAGCTTCAGCATCAGTCCTTCCAATGAATACCCAGGACTGATCTCCTTTAGGATAGACTGGTTGGATCTCCTTGCAGTCCAAGGGACTCTCAAGAGTCTTCTCGAACACCACAGTTCAAAAGCATCAGTTCTTCAGGGCTCAGCCTTCTTCACAGTCTAACTCTCACACATGACCACTGGAAAAACCATAGCCTTGACTAGACGGACCTTAGCTGCCAAAGTAATGTCTCTGCTTTTCAATATGCTACCTAGGTTGATCATATCTTTCCTTCCAAGGAGTAAGCATCTTTTAATTTCATGGCTGCAAGCACCATCTGCAGTGATTTCAGAGCCCCCCAAAATAAAGTCTGACACTGTTTCCACTGTTTCCTCATCTATTTCCCATGAAGTGATGGGACCACATGCCATGATCTTCGTTTTCTGAATGTTGAGCTTTAAGCCACCTTTTTCACTCTCCTCTTTCACTTTCATCAAGAGGCATTTAGTTCTTCTTCACTTTCTTCCATAGGGTGGTGTCATCTGCATATCTGAGACTATTGGTATATCTCCCGGGAATCTTGATTCCAGCTTTTGCTTCTTCTAGCCCAGCGTTTCTCATGATGTACTCTGCATAGAAGTTAAATAAGCAGGGTGACAATATACAGCCTTGACGTACTCCTTTTCCTATTTGGAACCAGTCTGTTGTTCCATGTCCAGTTCTAACTGTTGCTTCCTGACCTGCGTATGGGTTATTCAAGAGGCAGATCAGGTGGTCTGGCATTCCCATCTCTTGAGGAAGTTTCCACAGTTTATTATAATCCACAAAGTCAAAGGCTTTGGCATAGTCAAGAAAGCAGAAATAGATGTTTTTCTGAAACTCTCTTCCTTTTTCCATGATCCAGTGGATGTTGGCAATGTGATTTTTGGTTCCTCTGCCTTTTCTAAAACCAGGTTGAACATCAGGAAGTTCATAGTTCACGTGTTGCTGAAGCCTGGCTTGGAGAATTTTGAGCATTACTTTACTAGCGTGTGAGATGAGTGCAATTGTGCAGTAGTTTGAGCATGCTTTGGCATTGCCTTTCTTTGGGATTGGAATGAAAACTGACCTTTTCCAGTCCTGTGGCCACTGCTGAGTTTTCCAAATTTGCTGGCATATTGAGTGCAGCGCTTTCACAGAATCATCTTCCAGGATTTGAAATAACTCAACTGGAATTCCATCACCTCCACTAGCTTTGTTCATAGTGATGCTTTCTAATGCCCACTTCACTTCACATTCCAGGATGTCTGGCTCTAGGTGAGTGAACACACCATCGTGATTATCTTGGTCGTGAAGCTCTTTTTTGTACAGTTCTTCTGTGTATTCTTGCCCCCTCTTCTTAATATCTTCTGCTTCTGTTAGGTCCATATCATTTCTGTCCTTTATCGAGCCCATCTTTGCATGAAATGTTCCCTTGGTATCTGTAATTTTCTTGAAGAGATCTCTAGTCTTTCCCATTCTGTTCTTTTCCTCTATTTCTTTGCATTGATCACTGAGGAAGGCTTTCCTATCTCTCCTTGCTATTCTTTGGAACTCTGCATTCAGATGCTTTATCTTTCCTTTTCTCCTTTGCTTTTTGCTTCTCTTCTTTTCACAGCTATTTGTAAGGCCTTCCCAGACAGCCATTTTGCTTGTTTGCATTTTTTTTTCCATGGGGATGGTCTTGATCCCTGTCTCCTGTACAATGTCATGAACCTCATTCCATAATTCATCAAGCATTATGTCTATCAGATCTAGTCCCTTAAATCTATTTCTCACTTACACTGTATAATCCTAAGGGATTTGATTTAGGTCATACCTGAATGGTGTAGTGGTTTTCCCTACTTTCTTCAATTTAAGTCTGAATTTGGCAATAAGGTGTTCATGATCTGAGTCACAGTCAGCTCCCAGTCTTGTTTTCCTGACTGTATAGAGCTTCTCCATCTTTGGCTGCAAAGAATATAATCAGTCTGATTTCGGTGTTGACCATCTGGTGAAGTCCACGTGCAGAGTCTCCTCTTGTGTTGTTGGAAGAGGGTGTTTGCTATGACCAGTACATTCTCTTGGCAAAACTCTATTAGCTTTTGCCCTGCTTCATTCTGTACTCCAAGGCCAAATTTGCCTGTTACTCCAGGTGTTTCTTGACTTCCTACTTTTACATTCCAGTCACTTATAATGAAAAGGACATCTTTTTTGGGTGTTAGTTCTAAAAGGTCTTGGAGGTCCTCATAAAACTGTTCAACTTCAGCTTCTTCAACATTAGTTTTGGGGCATATACTTGGATTACTATAATATTGAATGGTTTGCCTTGGAAATGAACAGAGATCATTCTGTCATTTTTAAGATTGCATCCTATTACTGCATTTCGGACACTTTTGTTGACCATGATGGCTACTCCATTTCTTCTGAGGGATTCCTGCCTGCAGTAGTAGATATAATGGTCATCTGAGATAAATTCACCCATTCCAGTCTATTCTAGTTCGCTGATTCCTAGAATATCGACGTTCACTCTTGCCTTCTATTTGACCACTTCCAATTTGCCTTGATTCATGGACCTGACATTCCAGGTTCCTATGCAACATTGCTCTTTACAGCATCGGACCTTGCTTCTATCACCAGTCACATCCACAACTGGGTATTGTTTTTGCTTTGGCTCCATCCCTTCATTCTTTCTGGATTTATTTCTCCACTGATCTACAGAGGCTTATTGGGCACCTACTGACCTGGGGAGTTCCTCTTTCAGTATCCTTTCATTGTGCTTTTTCATACTGTTCATGGGGTTCTCAAGGCAAGAATACTGAAATGGTTTGCCATTCCCTTCTCCAGTAGACCACATTCTGTCAGACCTCTCCACCATGACCCGCCCGTCTTGGATGGCCCCATATTGCATGGCTTAGTTTCACTGAGTTAGACAAGGCTGTGGTCCGTGTGATCAGACTGACTAGTTTTCTGTGGTTATGGTTTCAATGAGTCTGCCCTCTGATGCCCTCTTGCAACACCTACCCTCTTACTTGGGATTCTCTTACCTTGGACGTGGGGTATCTGTTCACGGCTGTTCCAGCAAAGTGCAGCCACTGCTCCTTACCTTGGACGAGGGGTATCTCCTCATGGCCACCCTCCTGACCTTGGATGTGGAGTAGCTCCTCTCGGCCCTCTTGCACCCGGGCAGCCACCCCTCCTGGGAAGCAGGGTGGCTCCTCTCGGCCACCTCCCCTGACCTCAGGCATGGGGAGCTCCTCTCAGCCACTGCCCCTGACCTTGGGCGAGGGGTAGCTCCTCTCGGCCATGCTTCTGCGCAGTCCGTCTCAAAGCAGAAAGCACCATGCTCAGATGAGTTCAATGGTGGATTCTACCCAACATTTAAAGAAGAAATCATGTGAATTTTACACAGTCCCTTTCAGAAAATAGAAGCAGAGAAATATTACTGGCTCATTCTGTCAGATCAACATTACCCTAACACCAAAGCCATGCAAAGGCATTACAAGAAAAGAAAATCACACAAACATTTCTCAGGAATAAAGATGCAAAAATTCTCAACAAAGTATTAGCAAATTGAATACAGTAATGTCTACAAGGAATAATACATATAATACAACCAAGTGGGATTTGTACATGAAACATAAGGCATTATATACAAAACAACAGAGGAAAAGTTAAAAAGAATTTGAGATCATGGTAAAGAGAAAAAATTTTAAATCACATTGTATGTGATGTACGTGATAATACTATTGGGTTATTATCGCTATTTCTAACATAAGGTGTATCTCCAGAAATCTACGTAGAAGAATCAGTTGACACTAACATGGATGGAAATGGCTCACATTATGAGACTATAGTTTCCAAAGGGGAAGATAGACAACTCTCATTTCCAGATCTCCAGTGGGGAGGCATGTGATTTCTATTCTGCCAGGCAGATACACTTTTGTGAGACTGAGATGGAGACATGAAGTGAAGTGAAGTCACTCAGTCATACCCAACTCTTTGTGACCCTATGGACTGTAGACTTCCAGGCTCCTCTATCCATAGGATTTTCCAGGCAAGAATACTGGAGTGAGTTGCCATATCCTTGACTCCATGGACTGTACAGTCCATGGAATTCTCCAGGCCAGAATGCGGGAGTGGGTAGATCCTCCCATCTCCAAGGGAGCTTCCCAACCTAGGGATTGAACCCAGGTGTGCTGCATTGCAGATGACTTCTTTACCAGCTGAGCCACTGGGGAAGCCCAAGATGGAGACATAGCCACCCTCAATCCAACTTTTCATGGGGGGTTTATTTACTTCAGATATAAAGGTGGAAGCATCCAATACTTAGAGCTGACATTGGTAGAGCATCTGACATGTGATCTGGAGATCACTGTACCAGGTCGTAATGGATGTGCTGTTTTCTCTTGAGATGCCTTCCCGTGTGGTTGATATTATTCCAGGTGAAAGAGCAGTAGAGTTTGACTCCCTTACCATCTTGGAGAATCTGTCTGCTACCTACCAGGCTTAAAAATTATTTTCCTTTTAAGTTGCTGAGAAGATATTGTTTGTTGCCTTGAGAACCTTAAGTGATACATGTATTAGACAATTGTGGTAGGTTAATATTTTTTTTGTATTAATGAATTATTTTCATTTTTCTTGTTTCTTGTCCTTCCATACTAGACATTTGCCTTGAGTGGCTCCCAGGCTGTGATGTCATAGCAAACAGGAAGAAGGAAAAATCGAGTTAGGTAAGGTTTTGAAGAATTATAGTTAGGATTCTCAGAGGAATAGAAAGGAATTTTATGCTAAAGCTTCCATTTTGTGATTGTAGAAGTTATTCTTGGAACTGTGGGTGATGGGAACTATAAAAAGAAGAGCAAAATAGAGAGACGTTGTGTGGCCTAGAAATGTGGCAGTAATTATCTAGAGGAATTCTCTAGACAAAGAAGGTTGAACATCCACTCATATATCCATTTCACACAGGTGCAAGTAATTCCCCTACCAGTGTTCAGGTATCCAGTCAGTGACCACAGCAATGCAGCCTCCACCCAATGGAGAACTGAACACTGTCTGCACCCTGGAGTTAATTGTTCCAGGTCTCCCTTATTGGAAGCCGTCACGTGACCTAGTAACCGCTTGGCAGGAGTAATGCTTAACTGTGTTCCATACCTTTGTACACTCTCATCAGACTTTTCCTGTGTACACAACACTCCAACTCCATCCCAGTACCAAAGTAAATCCTTGAGTAAGACCATGGGGCTGAGGATATCTAGAGGGATGGTTTATGTGTGGGGAGACAGTCTACACTGAATAGAACATCTCTGATATCCCCAAATTGGATGTAAATGTATCCCAATTACACAACTAAAAGTCTCTCTAGAATCAATATGCATGATTTCAAACATAGGTTCTACTGAGGTATCATACTAGTCATTTATACTATATTTAATCATGAACTGAATCCTTCTATAGGTTAAACACTGCTTTCACATTTTATTTCATCTTTGTAAACTTTAAGCCTCAATGAAAATTCATCTTATGACTTCAAGTTTAGTGGCAATTATTTGACATCTTGAAGCTGCTCCTTCAACTTGTTCTTAACAGATGGGAGCTGGTTAGGAAATTAGGTCTTTAAGTTTTTAAAGAATATTACATGGTGGTGCTTCTTGCAGTTTCATTTTGAGGGCTACAATCTCTTTATAAAGTTCCATGCTCTCCTTTTGGAATCCCTCCTGGAGAAGTCGTACCTGTTCCTAAAAGGGAAAGTAGAGACTGAACACACACAACTGAAAACATTTCCCACATTTGCTAAATCATACCTGTATTAATCCCTCCTGGGTTTGAAACTTCTGTTTAAAATCTTTTCCTCCTTTAATATCCATTATATCCCTCTTTCTTGAGTCTAATCTCAAAATTTTTCTGCATTTTATTTAGCTTCAGAACTATTCTTCTCTTATGGTTTCTAAAATATTAGTGACCCCTAGAATTATTTTTTTTATCTCCTTCAACCTGAAACAACAGTCTTTAAAGAAAAACTGTCCTTTTCTATCTCAGCTCTATATCACACGAACTCCCAAATGTATATCCAAGAAGGCAAGGAAGATGCAGGGACACCATAGGAAGGTTACTCCAAAATTCAGAATCACAGCAGGTGTTTGATCAGGGAATTTAGTACAAGTCACCAAATTTTGGTAGCAGAGATAACAGAAATCAGTTCAGGGGGTAAAGCCTACACTGGTCCATGCTGTAATAGATACAGGGTAGACACCCTGACTCAGCATAGATTTGGAGAACAGCCCGGAGATCAGGAAGAAACTAGCAGCCTGGGTATGTGGTTCATGGTACGACATGGAATCTCCTGGTGGCTCAGATGGTAGAGAATCTGCCTGAAATACTGATATAATGCTCTAACTTCTAAGAGCTTTTGATTCAGCACAGTGGAAGATAGAATGGAGATGCTACAATTGAATACCTGAAGTTTAAGGGCTAGAACCCTCTCTTGGTCTGCTATTGACTGGGCCCTCTCCTTTTCTATCTTCTTAGTCAGTTGCTTCACATGTTCCTGATAACTTGCTTCTTTTTGTTGCATCATCTGTTCATTCTTCTTTTGCATTTCCTCTAAGATTTTTTTTGCAGTTTCTGCAGCTTCAGACTTCATACGTTCCACTTAAGAAGAAAAATAAGCAGAGAAATATGATAATCTTAATTTATTTTTATAGCTTTATTTCTTCTTTCACCCTTTTTAGTTGTTTGCATATCTCATGAGGAAAGCCTCTTGTGTTTATTTTTGCACTGAACAATCAGAATCTGACTGCCAAGGCAGGAGATGCGAGTTTGAAACCTAGGTGGAGATCCCCTGGAGGAGGGCATGGCAACCCACTCCAGTGTTCTTGCCTGGAGAATCCCATGGGCAGAGGAGCCTGGCAGGCTACAGTCCACAGGGTTGCAAGAGAAATGGACACAAATTAGTGACTAAATAACAAAATAAACCAGAAGACAGATTAACATAAATATTGGTTAAGAAAAGAATCCTTTAAAAATATGAAATATACTTGCCATTTTTTGCACTATAGTAATATTTCAGGTGGACCAATGTGGCTAACATTAACATTTCTGGGGCTTTCTAACTATCTAGAGTGTTTTCACGGAGAAGGCAATGGCACCCCACTCCAGTACTCTTGCCTAGAAAATTCCATGGATGGAGGAGCCTGGTAGGCTGCAGTCCATGGGGTCATGAAGAGTCGGACACGACTAAGAGACTTCACTTTCACTTTTCACTTTCATGCATTGGAGAAGGAAATGGCAACCCACTCCAGTGTTCTTGCCTGGAGAATCCCAGAGATGGGGGAGCCTGGTGGGCTGGGCTTTATGGGGTCAAACAGAGTCGGACACGACAAGTGGCTTAGCAGCAGCAGAGTGTTTTCAGCTGTTCTCACCTTC
>NW_024071346.1:0-7779 GCF_014754425.2 Oryx dammah
TGAACTCAGGTTCGATTTTCGGGTCTAAAAGATCCCCTGGAGAAGGAAATGGCAACCTGCTCTACTCTTCTTGCCTGGAAAACTCCGTGGACAGAGAAACCTGGTGGGCTACAGGCCACAGAGTCAGAGGCGACTGAGCGACTGAACACATGAACAGTATTAGCCTATTTGTGTAAGAAGAAGAACAACAAAGAAACCTCAGATATGTGGACAGATGCTTGTATGTCATTAAAGAAATATTTGGAGGGGTACAGTGCAGACTTAATGAAGTTACCTCCTGGTGGTGCTAACAGAATGTATTTGTTACCTTTGCTTTTCAACTTCTCCTGGCTTCCCCTTCCTCTCACTCTCACCTCTCTATCTCCCGGCAGACTACAAGCAGAGAGCTGACTCCTGGATTTGAGGTAACACTATCTGGATTTAGGAAAAGAAGATTTCACCTTGCAGACCTCACAGGAGAGGTCATAGGGTCAGTTGTTAAGAAGAAAGGGGTTGGTTTACTGTGAGCAGTGGAAAATGATCAAGATACCAGACCCATCCAGGAGTTGGTGATGGACAGGGAAGCCTGGCGTGCTGCAATCCATGGGGTCACAAAGAGTCAGACACGACTGAGCAACTGAACTGAACGGAACCGGATCTATCATAATGCCCCAAATCTATCATTTTGGGGTAATCTTTACCATCTTATTTAGTCTCAATTACCTCCTTAAGGGCCCCATCTTCAAATTCAGTCTCATTGGTCTTAAGTATTCAGCATGAGACTTTGGTTGGGAGGGATGTAATTAAGTCCAGTAACAGAAGTGTTGGTTTGATTTCCAGAGGCCCAGACTCATTAGGTGTGAAGATGTGGGTCACACTCCTAGGTAAGGGACAAGGGCTGGGGCTTCTGTGCTCTGAAATCCACCGCAGCATCTGTGCAGAGGCTCAGCTTCCCTGGTGGCTCAGATGGTAAAGAATCGGCTTGGCATGTAGGAGATGTGGGTTTGACCCCTGGGTTGGGAAGATCCCCTGGAGAAGGGAATGGCAACCCACTCCAGTGTTCTTGCCTGGAGAACTCCACGGACGGAGGAGCCTGGTGGGCTACAGTCCATGGGATCACAAAGAGTCAGACACGACTGAGCGACTAACACTTTCACTTCACTTTACTTCGCTTCACCTGCTCCCCATGGGTTGTTCTTAGACAGTAACTGGTCTCAGCAGGGACACCAGGGGAGGCTCATTCCTGGGGAACATGGGGCTCCTCAGATGACCAGCTGTGACCTAAGGACTCCCTCTGGCCTTGTTTAACGCTGGTCAGATTGTCTGATGGTCTTGGAGAGTCCAGTAAACCTCTCCTTCTGTCTGTCACTTGGGATCAGAGTTGGATCTTGGTCTGCGAGCTCTCATCTCTACTGATGCCCTCTCCGTATTCTCTGACAAGTGTTTAATAAAATTCTGCTGATCTTAATCCCATTTTGGCAGTTGTTTCTTCTCCTTTTTAAAAATATTTATCTATTTGACTTCTTTGGGTCTTAGTTGCAGCACTCAGGATCTCTTGCAGTGTGCAGACTCTCTAGCTGCGGTGTGCAGGCTTAGTTGCTCCACTGCGTGTGGGATCTTAGTTCCCTGACCAGGGATCCAACCTCGTCTCCTTCATTGGAAGGTGGATTCTTAACCAGTGGACCACCAGGGAAGTCCCAGCACTTGTTTCTTGGAGGACTGGGACTGACAAAATAATTTCCATCTGTACACCAATACCAATATACTTATTCCATTTTGTAAAATCCTTTTTTTTTCCTACTTCTCCTACCAGCGTTTGCACCCTTTTGCTTGTTTTGTATTATCTCTTTGAGGTAATAGATGATTTTTTCAAAAAAATTGAAGTATAGTTAATTTACAATGTTATGTTACTTTCAAGTGTACAGCAAAGTGATTCAGTAAATACATATATATATATATTCTTTTTCAGATTCTTTTCTATTCTGGGTTATTACAAGATATTGAATATAGTTCCTTGTGCTAGAAACTAGATCCTTGTTTTTTGCTTATTTTATATACAGTAGTTTTTAACCTCTTTTATATGTAGCAGTGTGTTTATGTTCATCCCAAACTCTTAAATTATATCTCCCCTCATCAGATGGTAAAGAATCGGCATGCCAGGCTGATTCTTTACCATCTGAGCCACCAGGGAATCTGAGCCTCTGCACAGATGCTGCCGTGGATTTCAGAGCACAGAAGCCCCAGCCCTTGTCCCTTACCTAGGAGTGAAAAAACCCAAAGCTTGTTTTCTATGTCTGTGAGTCTATTTCTGTTTTGTAAATAAACTCATTTGTCTCATTTTTTTTAAGATTCCACATACAAGTGATATTGTATGATATTTGTCTTTCTCTAACTATAGATATTTATTGTTTCAAGCTACTAAGTTTTAGAAGTTGTTTGATACACAGCAACAGATAACTAACAAAGCTCTCATAAATCTCTATTATTCTATAGGTATTGCCTAAATTTGTCTTATTTCCTTGCAACTTGCAAATGTTATTTATACGCATTTCCAATTTCTCTCTTCTTCTTCTTTCGTTTTTTATTTTCTTTTGTCTTTTCTGTTTCCTCCCTTCCTTTCTTCCTTCCCTCCTCTCCTCCCTCCTTTATTCTTATTTTTGGATTTCAAACATATAAAAAAATACTACGTAGGTATACTAAAAGGAAGCACTATTTGTATATACTAAAAATATAATGCCAAGCTATATGGACTAAAAGCAAAATAAAAGAAGTAATTAGTTGTCTGAAAAGAAAATGCCTGGTTGATTGTGCAAACAAGGAAGTGACTAACCCTACCTTCCTTCCCTTAAGCTGAGTTTGTTTCATTTTTAGAACAAACACATCAGCTGCAAGAACACTTACCCATTTCTGATAAAAGCTTAAGTTGGTACTAGCACTTTTTTTGTTGTTGTTTCATTTTGTTTAACTGTAATATAGTTGATTTATAATGATGTGTTCGGTAGCAGCACTTTAGAAATCAAAATAGCGCTATTTAGTATGGTTAAAGTATATATACGATCTACTCTAGTATTTGACTTTAAAAATCCTGAAAAAAAATGTAATTTTAATTTTGGTTTTAGCACATACATGAAAGCTTTCATGTCCCTGCCTTCCAAAGATGAAGCTTACTTTTTTTTCTTCTGAGTGTGGGCTACACTTAGTGGCTCACTTCTGCCTGAGAGAGTAAGGCTGATGGAATGGTGTGTGACTCTGAGTCCAGGACATGACACTCACCGCAGCTCCCACCTTTGTTGCTCTCTCTCACTCAGATCACTTGTTTTGGGGAAAGCCCACTGGTATGTTATAAGCACGCTGGTGGGGCTGGTGGTAGAGAATCTGCCTGCCGCCGCAGGAGGTGCAAGAGACATGAGTTCGATCCCTGGGTCAGAAAGATCCTCTGGAGTCAGAAATGGCAACCCACTCCAGTGTCCTTGCCTAGAAAATTCCATGGGCAGAGGAGGCTGGCGGCTACAGTCTATGTAGCCATGCGGCCACAAAGACTTGGACACGACTGAGTGACGAAGCACAGACACAAGGAACATGTTATAAGCAGCCCTATGGAAAGGTCCATGTGGCTAGAAACTGAGGCCCTATTCCAACAGCCTGCAGCCCAGCCAAGCCATCAGAAGATGCAGCCCTGGCTGACTGTTCCCTTTTGAGAGACCCAGAACCGGAGACCTTCTGGGAGATGATACATGTTTGTTGCTTTGAGCAGCTGATTTTTAAATAATTCATTATGTAGCAATAGGCAACTGATACAGTGTCTCAGGAGGAAAAGAAATTATTGCATTTTAATTTTTGTTTGCTGTAAATTTCTCTAAATGCCTACTCAGGTCCAAGATGTATTGCAAGAGCATTGGATGGGAACTTGCAGACTTGGATTTTGCTTGAACTATGTTAACTGGGGAAGTTATTCAACCGCCACAGTTCTCTGCTTGTTTCCTGTAAATGGAGGGTTAGATTATGACCCTTCAGGTCTCTTCTGTACCAGCTGTCTCAGATTCTGAGCGCACGTTCCTGAGCAGGGTCACAAGGCACAGCATTCATGTAAGAGGACACCCCGCTCGGTACATTCATCCTTCAGGTGCTGAGATGCAAACAGCTCAACAGTAACAAGCACCAAATTTGTGCTGAGAAAACTCCTGAATGGATTTCAGAATTAAATACAAGTAATTCTGGGGTTGCTTTCCTAGTGACTCAGCAGTAAATAATCCGCCTACTAAGGCAAGAGACACAGGTTTGGTCTCTGGGTCGGGAAGATCCCCTGGAGATGGGAATGGCAATCTTCTCCCTCTCTCCCCGCTTGTTTCCCTCTAGCCACCAGAGCAGACAAGCCTTGAGCATCAAGTATGTGCCAGACACTGTTCCGAGCACTGCATATATCAACTCCGCCAACCCTCACCACCTCCCTAAAATGTCGCACATTATATTAAGTCCCAATTGTGTCTCCTCAGGCTCCTCTGGCTGTACAGTCCCTCTCACTTCTCTTGTTTGATGACCTTGATCCTTTTGAGAACTCCTCAGGGATACTGTAGAATATCTCTCTCTCTGAGTTGGGTTTTTGGGAAGAAGACCACAGAGGTGAGTGACGTTCTCCACACATCAAGGGTGTATACTTGTCCACTCAAATATCACTAATAAGTTCACCTCATCTCCTGGCTAAGGTACAATCCCCAGGTTTCTCTTTGTGAACTTTTATTTTTAGTTCCCCACTCTCCATACTGTAACCTTTAGAAGGAAGTCACCATGTGCGGCCCACAAAACACTGGTGTGCAGGGCTTTGTCTAGATATAAGTTTTCAAATGAGGTGGGGAAACACCAGATGAACTAGCAGACTGGACGGGAGCCACTGTGTACTGTCATTACTCTCTTGTGTGCAAGGAAACGATACTTTTGAAAAACGACCTGAAAACTCCTTGTGCTTGTAAAACCCTTGACTGATCATCTTCAGATTACATGTTAGGACACGCATTCGCTGCTCCAGGACCCATCATATTTTGACTGAGTTGTTCTGCCATAGAAATTCCATCACTGGAAAACTGGGCTGGATTCTGCCTACTGCAAATAGCTGAAAATGCCATGTAATATACAAAGACCATGTTAATAGCATCAAAGAAGTGATGACGTTCTAATAAATGACAGCACCCTAAAAAGAAGGGAAAGAACTGCTTGGCCTCCACAGAGAACTCAGTCCTGAGAAGAGAAGAAAAGGCTGTGTGAGTTTACTCCCCAGGGTCCAGGAATGGAGCCCAGCAGGTTCAGCTCTGTGTCCCCAGCTCTTCACTTTTCTACCTACCTGCCTTCCTTCTTTTAAAAATTTAGACAAACCTTTATAATTCTGATTATGATATATATGTGTAATGTATGATATATGATTTAATGCATAGTCACAGTAAAACAAGCAATAAAGTGTTGAAAATGATATATGACAAAGTAAAAAAAAACTGTAATCCTCATGTTGGAAATATTTTGTTCCATTGTGCTTGTTTTTTTGTTTCTTATGCATCCTCCTGCTGTTGGAAATACCTGAAGTTTCTCTCTAAGTTGATGAGCACAGACCTCAGTGGCCCCTACCCTGCACTCTCCAGATGCCATTTCCCTAGTCAGCTCACTCTCCTGAGTAAGAAGGTGTTTTCAGTTCCACCTCCCTCCTCAGTCCCCTCCACTTCTTTTTAATTTTTTTTAAAAAATTAATAATTTTTTCTATTTTTTTCTCCTTATTTTTTCTGAAATAAAATTTATTTATTTGGCTGTGTCGGCTCTTAGTTGCAGCACGGGCAATCTCTGCATCGTGTAGGATCTCCCTTGCAGCACTCAGACTGTGGCACATGGGCTGCAGGGAACACGGGTTCACTAGTGGTGGCACAGGGGCTTCATTGCTCCATGGCAGGTGGGATCTTAGTTCCACGACTAGGAATCAAACCAGCATATCTTGCATTAGCAGGCGGATTCTTAACCACTGGACCGCCCAGGAAGTCCTGTCAAGCTCAAAGTGTGTCTTTGAGTTTGAATAGGAGCATGTGCTCATATTAGTATCTTCGTGAGTGTCTGGCTGACACAGAGACGATTTTTGGTTTTCTATGATTTTTCATTTTGGGGTCATACAACTCTGTATTCCCCAAGTGTAAAAAATTCATGTATATTTTTGCCTACAAGAGAGGGGTCCAAGGGTGAAGGGAAAAAGAATTGATTGAATTTGAAGGGAAAGTGTAGAAGAAGTTAAGAATTTTAAGGGGGAGCTTTCCTGGTGGCTCAGTGGTAAAGATTCCACCTGCCAATGCAGGAGACAGGTTCGATCCCCGGCCGAGGAAGATTCCACATGCTGTGGAGAAACTAAGCCTGGATGCCACAGCTACTGAGTCTGTGCTCTAAAGCCTGCATGCTGCAACTTCTGAGCCACAAGCCGCAACCACTTAAGCTCGCATGTCCTCAGCCCTGTGCTTTGCCACAAGAGAAGCCACCGCAATGAGAAAACTATACACTGCAGCTAGAATGTAGCCCTTATTCCCAACAACTAGAGGAAAGCCCGTACAGCAGTGAAGATACAGCGCAGCCAAAAATAAATACATAAATAAAATTATTAAAAAATAATTTTAAGGTGGTGGATTCTAAGGTTACCTCTTCTGCTTCAATTTTACAAGTATGTACAGGGCCTACAAGATATTTGATATCTGTTGTGTTCAATAAATACTTCCTCTTGGGCTAAGTGAAGACTTCTGTGTCTACTTATGTTTAAGTAGGTTAAGGAAAGCAACAAGTGCTCAGTGTAACAAGGACAAGGATTATCTCCAGTGATGGGCAGTTTTGAACTCCTATGACCTTAAGGTGATAAACCAGGGTTTGCTTAATGTCTGAACATTCTCGTTGTTAAAATACACAAGACCTGCATAGACAAATCCCTGATTTCCATGTGAAGATTGTATTTTAATATACATCAACCTATGAGTCACACAGTATCTCTTGGGAGGAAGAGACTGAAAATTAAGAATACTCAGAGTGTGGTCTTTGGAATCCTTGACATCACTTAGACCCTTTTATGAGATCCATGGGGTGCAAGCTACTTTTACAGTATTATTAAGATATGATGTGACTTTTCACTATGTTGACATTTGCTTTGAGGTAAAACTTCACAATAATGAAGACTATGGCAGCAAACTGCAATAATAATTATTTTTACCACAACTTACTTGCAGGGGAAAAAAAAAAGTAAATTTGCTTCAAAATGTCCTTATTGACACATTAAAAATTCTTATTTTTTGTTCATAAGTAATAATGAAAAGAATATGAAAAAGAATATGTATATATATACAAAATTGAATCACTATGCTGTATAGTATGAATTAACGCAATATTGTAAATCAACTATAATTCAGTAAAATAAATTTTATAAATATTAATAAATGAAAACTCTTATCTTTAAATCCACATTTTTACAAAAAGTTATTTCTTTTTTTTTAAAATGTACTTGACTTCATTGACTTCATTAATGTTTCTCTTATTTCCCAATGCGCCAGTTTGGAAAAGCAGTTATTTCTTTATTTAGGTTGGGCCAGGTCTTAGTTGCAGCTCGTGGGTTCTTTACCTGCCGCATATGGGGTCTTTAGTTGGCATATGGGACCTTTAGTTGCAACATGTGAGATTTAGTTTCCCAACCAAGGATTGAAATCTGGCCTGCTGCCAGATTTGGGAGTACAGAGTCTTAGCCGCTGGACCACCTGGAAAGTTCTTTATACCCACATTGTAAAAGTATCTCCTATAACC
>NW_024071347.1:0-7779 GCF_014754425.2 Oryx dammah
CTGGAGAAGGAAATGGCAACCCACTCCAGTACTCTTGCCTAGAAAATTCCATGGATGGAGGAGCCTGGTGGGCTAAAGTCCATGGAGTCACAAAGAGTCAGACACGACTTAGCGACTGCACTTTACTTGTGGTTGGAACACAGATTTGTAGTTTCTACACCACTAAAGGTTGTGTGTGGCTGCAGGAGGGCGGAGAGGAGCTACCGGATGTTCTAGGTCAGGAGGGGCGGGCCTGATGACATCCCCGTCATTTAAAGTAAGGAGCAGTGGCTGCGCTTTGCTTGAGCAGCCATGAATAGATACCCCACGACCAAGGTAAGAGAAACCCAAGTAAGACGGCAGGTGTTGGGAGACAGTATCAGAGGGCAGACACACTGAGACCATAACCACAGACAACTAGCCAATCTGATCACATGGACCACAGCCTCTTCTAGCTCAGTGAAACTAGGCCATGCCTTGAGGGGCCACCCAAGGCGGACGGGTCATGATGGAGAGGGCTGACAGAATGTGGTCCACTGGAGAAGGGAATGGCAATCCACTTCAGTATTCTTGGCTTGAGAACCCCATGATCAGTATGAAAAGGCAAAATGAGAGGACACTGAAAGAGGAACTCCTAGGTTGGTAAGGGCCCAATATGCTACTGGAGATCAGTGGAGAAAAAAACTCCAGAAAGACTGAAGGGATGGAGCCAAAGAAAACACAATACCCAGCTGTGGATGTGACTGGTGAAACAAGCAAGATCCGATGTTGTAAAGAGCAATACTGCATAGGAACCTGGAATGTTAGGTTCAGGAATCAAGGCAACGTGGAAGTGTTCAAACAGGTGATGGCAAGAGTGAACATTGACACTCCAGGAATCAGCGAACTCATATTGACTGGGATGGGTGAATTAGCTCAGATGAACATTGTATCTACTACTGAGGGCAGGAATCCCTTATAAGAAATGGAATAGCCATCATGGTCAGCAAAAGAATCTGAAGGGCAGTACTTGGATGCCCTCTCAAAAACGTCAGAACGATCTCTGTTCTTTTCCAAGGCAAACCATTCAGTATCAGGTAATCCAAGCCTATGCCCCAACCAGTAATGCTGAAGAAGTTGACGTTGAACGGTTCTATGAAGACTTTCAAGAACTTTTCGAACTAACACCCCAAAAAGTTGTTCTTTTCATTCTAGGGGACTGGAATGCAAAAGTAGGAGGTCAAGAAACACCTGGAATATTAGGCAAATTTGACCTTGGAATACGGAATGAAGGAGGGCAAATAACAGAATTTTGCCAAGAGAACACACTGGTCATAGCAAACACCCTCTTCCAACAACACAAGAGAAGACTCTACACATGGACATCATCCGATGGTCAGCACTGAAATCAGACTAAGTATATTCTTTGCAGCCAAAGGTGGAGAAGCTCCATACAGTGTGCAAAAACAGATGGGGAGCTGACTGGCTCAGATCATGAAGTTCTAATTGCTAAATTTAATGTAGCAATCTAATTTGAAAATCTAATTGCTAGACTTAAATGGAAGAAAGTAGGAAAAACTACTAGACAATTCAGGTATGACCTAAATCAAATCCCTGATGATTATACAGTGGAAGTGAGAAATAGATTTAAAGGATTAGATCTGATAGAGTGCCTGATTACCTATGGACAGAGGTTCGTGACATTGTACAGGAACAGGGATCAAGACCATCCCAAATAAAACTAAACGCAAAAAAGCAAAATGGCTGTCTGAGGAGGCCTTACAAATAGCTGTGAATAGAAGAGAAGAGAAAAGCAAAGGAGAAAAGGAAAGCTATAAGCATCTGAATGCATCATTCCAAAGAATAGTAAGGAGAGAGAAGAAAGCCTTCAGGAGCAAACAATGCAAAGAAATAGAGGAAAGCAACAGAGTGGAAAAGGCTAGAGATCTTGTCAAGAAAATTAGAGATACCAAGGAATAATTTCATGCAAAGATGGGCTCGATAAAGACAGAAATGGTATGGACCTAAGAAGCAGAATATTAAGAAGAAGTTGCAAGTATTCACAGAACTGTACCAGAAAGATCTTAACAACCCAGATAATCACGATGGTGTGATCACTCACCTATTACCAGACATCCTGGAATGTGAAGTCAAGTGGGCCTTAGCATCACTATGAATATATTAGTGGAGGTGATGGATTTCCAGTAGAGCTATTTCAACCCCTGAAAGATGAAGCTGTGAAAGTGCTGCACTCGATATGCCAGCAAAATTGGAAAACTCAGTGTCCTCAGGACTGGAAAAGGTCAGTTTTCCTTCCAAGGCCAAAGATTGCTCAAACTACCGCCAAGTTGCGCTCCTCTGACACACTAGTAAAGTAATGGTCAAAATTCTCCAAGCAAGGCTTCAGCAAAACATGAACCGTGAACTTCCAGATATTCAAGCTGGTTTTAGAAAACGCAGAGGAACCAGAGATCAAATTGCCAACATCCACTGAATCGTCGACAAAGCAAGAGAGTTCTAGAAAAACATCTATTTTGGCTTTACTGACTATGTCAGAGCCTTTGACTGTGTGGATCACAATGAAGTGTTGGAAAATGTTCAAGAGATGGGAATACCAGACCACCTGACCTGCCTCTTAGGAAACCTATAAGCAGGTCATGAAGCAAAAGGTAGAATTTGACATGGGACAACAGACTGATTCCAAATAGGAAAAGGAGTACAGTCAAGGCTGTATATTGTCCCCTGCTTCTGTAACTTATATGCAGAACACGTCATGAAAAGGCTGGGCTGGAAGAAGCACAAGCTGGAATCAAGATTGCCAGGAGAAATATCAATAACCTGAGATATGCAGATGACAACACCCTATGGTAGAAAGTGAAGAGGAACTAAAGAGCCTCTTGATAAAAGTGAAAGGGCAATTCAGTTCAGTCGCTCAGTCGTGTCCGACTCTTTGCGACCCCATGAATCACAGAACGCCAGGCCTCCCTGTCCATTACCATCTCCTGGAGTTCACTGAGACACTTCCATCGAGTCCTTAATGCCATCCAGCAATCTCATCCTCGGTCGTCCCCTTCTCCTCCCGCCCTCAATCTCTCCCAGCATCAGAGTCTTTTCCAATGAGTCAACACTTCGCATGAGGAGGCCAAAGTACTGAAGCTTCAGCTTTAGCATCATTCCTTCCAATGAAATCCCAGGGCTGATCTCCTTCAGAATGGACTGGTTGGATCTACTTGCAGTCCAAGGGACTCTCAAGAGTCCTCTCCAACACCACAGTTCAAAAGCATCAATTATTCTGTGCTCAGCCTTCTTCACAGTCCAACTCTCCCATCCATACATGACCACAGGAAAAACCATAGCCTTGACTAGACGGACCTTAGTCGGCAAAGTAATGTCTCTGCTTTTGAATATGCTATCTAAGTTGGTCATAACTTTTCTTCCAAGGAGTAAGCATCTTTTAATTTCATGGCTGCAGTCACAATCTGCAGTGATTTTGGAGTCCAAACAAATAAAGTCTGACACTGTTTCCACTGTTTCCCCATCTATTTCCCATGAAGTGATGGGACCAGATGCCATGATCTTCGATTTCTGAATGTTGAACTTTAAGCCAACCTTTTCATTCTCCTCTTTCATTTTCATCAAGAGGCTTTTTAGCTCCTCTTCACTTTCTGCCATAAGGGTGGTGTCATCTGCATATCTGAGGTTACTGATATTTTTCCCGGCAGTCTTGACTCCAGCTTGTGTTTCTTCCAGTCCAGCGTTACTCAAGATGTACTCTGCATAGAAGTTAAATAAGCAGGGTGACAATATACAGCCTTGACGTACTCCTTTTTCTATTTGGAACCAGTCTGTTGTTCCATGTCCAGTTCTAACTATTGTTTCCTGACCTGCATAAAGATTTCTCAAGAGGCAGGTCAAGTGGTCTGCTATTCCCATCTCTTTCAGAATTTTCTACAGTTTATTGTGATCTGCACAGTCAAAGGCTTTGGCATAGTCAATAAAGCAGAAACAGATGTTTTTCTGGAATTCTCTTGCTTTTTTGATGACTCAGCAGATGGTGGCAATTTGATCTCTGGTTCTTCTGCCTTTTCTAAAACCAGCTTGAACATCAGGGAGTTCACGGTTCACATATTGCTGAAGCCTGGCTTGGAGAATTTTGAGCATTACTTTACTAGCATGTGAGATGAGTGCAATTGTGCAGTAGTTTGAGCATTCTTTGGCATTGCCTTTCTTTGGAATCGGAATGAAAGCTGACCTTTCCCAGTCTTGTGGCCACTGCTGAGTTTTCCAAATTTGCTGGCATATTGAGTGCAGCACTTTCAAAGCCTCATCTTTCAGGATTTGAAACAGCTCAACTGGAATTCCATCACCTGCTCTAGCTTTGTTCGTAGTGATGCTTTCTAAGGCCCACTTGACTTCACATTCCAAGATGTCTGGCTCTAGATTAGTGATCACATCATCATGATTATCTGGGTCGTGAAACGTGAAAATCTTTTTTTGTACAGTTCTCCAGTGTATTCTTGCCACCTCTTCTTAATATCTTCTGCTTCTGTTAGGTCCATACCATTTCTGTCCTTTATCGAGGCCATCTTTGCATGAAATGTTCCCTTGGTATCTCTAATTTTCTTAAAGTGATCTCTGGTCTTTCCCATTCTGTTGTTTTCCTCTGTTTCTTTGCATTGATCCCTGAAGAAGGCTTTCTTATTTCTTCTTGCTATTATTTGGAACTCTGCATTCAGATACTTATAACTTTCCTTTTCTCCTTTGCTTTTTGCTTCTCTTCTTGTCACAGCTATTTGTAAAACGTCCCCAGAAAGAAAGTGAAAGATGAGAGTGAAATCGTTGGCTTCAAGCTCAACTTACAGAAAATTAAGATCGTGGTATCTGTCCCATCACGTCAGGGCAAATAGATGGGGAATAGTGGAAACAGTGTCAGACATTATTTTGAGGTGACTCCAAAATCACTGCAGATGATGATTGCAGCCATGAAATTAAAAGACGCTTACTCCTTGGAAGAAAAGTTATGACCAACTTAGATAGCATATTCAAAAGCAGAGACATTAATTATTTTGCCAAAATCGTTCCATCTAATCAAGGCTATGGTTTTCGCAGTTGTCACGTATGGATGTGACAGTTGGACTGTGAAGAAAGCTGAGTGCCGAGGAATTGATGTTTTGGAGCTGTGGTGTTGGAGAAGACTCTTGAGAGTCCCTAGGACTGCAAGGAGATCCAACCAGCCCATTCTGAGGGAGGGCAGCCTGGGATTTCTTTGGAAGGAATGATGCTAAATCTGAAACTCCAGTAATTTGGCCACCTTATGCGAACAGTTGATTCATTGGAAAAGACTCTGATGCTAGGAGGGATTGGGGGTAGGAGGAGAAGGGGACGACAGAGGATGACATAGCTGGATGGCATCATTGACTCGATGGACATGAGTTTGAGTGGGCTCAGGGCATTGGTGATGGACAAGGAGGCCTGGCGTGCTACGATTTATGTGGTCGAAGAGAGTTGGACACGACTGAGCGACTGAACTGAACTGAACTGAACTGAACATGTAAAGGAAGAGAGGAGGCCACCCATTGGGGCTATTTTGCACCCACTGGGAAAGTAAGTTGGATCCCTGCCTAACAAAACACCACCATAGCAATTAAGATACATGCGAAGAATCAACAATTGAAAGGAAAACTTGACACATTTTATAACAATTTTGGATGAGTGAATGCCTTACTTTATAATCGTGGTATTATGCATTTTTAAAGATTTTTTACTTTTAGGCGTACAGCAACGTGATTGAGGGATTCAGTGTCTCAAGGGCTTCCTTGGACAAAATTAACTCCATTGGAGGGGCCCTTAGATCATGTCCTCTACTCAGAACAGGCAAGAATCCTGAAAACACAGAGCAGCATGTGGTGGTGCTAGTGGGTATTTTTTCACTGAATCAATTATTCTACCATGACACACAGAAGAAGCCTAGATGCTAGGAGGGGGATCTCCAAACTTCCCTTCAAACTGGAGGCCTTGTTCCCTTGAATAGTGTTGCATGAAACTACGCTTGGGAAGGGAAGAGTTGTGTCATGAATGTTTTGTCTGCAGAGAACAAAGTGCTGTGCAGAGACGTTGTGCAAGCTCGTCCCAAGACACGGAGCACAAGGACACAGTGACCTGATGCTCAGCCCTGCTCTTGGGGCATTGCACTCTCTCCACCCCTGACATATGATGAGGCCCTCACAGGTGTCCTGGAGAGTATGGTCACATGACCTGAATCTGTCCAATCTGTGTGCTCCATCCTCCCTGGCTACTGTGAAGGGCTCAGGACTTGGGCAATGACCAATTGGGGCCTAGGGCCGGGACTCAGCCTGCAATCAAGGGGAAGAGGAGCTCTGGTTCTGCTGGAAGGTGGGGTGGCTGGTGAGGTCAGTCTACAGCAGTGGGAGGAGCGTGAGGTCAGCCTGGGGTGATTGGTGACCATTCTGCTCCCGTCAGGGCAGAAGCACTGGCTTGAGAATGAGGGCATTGCTAAGACCAGGTTTTGAGAGCACTGGCTCTTGCTGTGGTCCCGAAGCTCCACCTGAGACTGGAGGGAAGACATCTGCCTGTGAGTCCTCCTGCTTATCTGTGAGCTTGTGGAACCATGCGGGGTTTTCTGTGCAGAGGGCTAAGTGGAGACCATGCAAATGCAAGTGTGTGGATTTTGGTTGGCTTCAGGGAAGAAATGCCAGATGGCATTGGGAGACTCCATTCTAATCTGGATTCAGGGGATCTCTCTTGAAAGTGAATGGAGAAGTCCTTCAGTCGTGTCCCACTCTTTGCAACCCGGTAGACTATAGGATCCATGTAATTGTGCAGGCAAGAATACTGGAGTGGGCAGCCTTTCCCTTCTCCAGGGGATCTTCCAAACCCAGGGGTCATACTCAGGTCTCCACAGGCAAGTGGATTCTTTACTGGCTGAGCCACAAAGAGGCCCAAGTATATTGGGCTGGTAGCCTTTCCCTTCTGCAGTAGATCAGAATTTCCTAACTCAGGAATCAAAATGGGCTCTCCTGCAATGCAGGAGGATACTTCTCTAGCTGAGGTATCAGGGAAGCCCAATATTTCCTAAGGGCAGCTTCTAATTGTAGGATTACCCTAATGAGTCTTCACAGGTTTAAGGTCGCAACCTGCTAAGGTAGCAATTGATGTCCTTAGTCTAAAGGACAAAACTGGGATTCTAAGAAGGGGGTAACCCAGACAAACCCCGCAGTTCCTACTGTTAAAACTCAGGGAATCCGCATGATGAAGCTTGTCCATGTGACAGGGGCTAAGGCACCCCGCCCACACTGGGTGCTGCGGTGACCTGACTTGGTAACTACAGTCTGGCAGCTAGGAGCATCACAAAATCAGTTTGCACTGAAGAAAGGAATGGCACCTCCCTTCATCCAACCCACCACACACTCCGGGCCCTCCCACAGCTTGCTCCCTTTCTCTTGCTTTCTGAGGAAATTAGAGTCATGCTCATGTGACCATATTGGCTGTCCAATGTTCACAGGCTAACACTGGAGCTGCTAAAGGAGAGGCCAAGAGCCTTTGGCCCTGAGAATCTCTCTTTCCTTTGCACCATCGAAGCCCTCCTCCACACTTGCACACCACAGGCCTTTTCTGAGACGCATAGGGGCCCTCCCTCAGTTTGCAACGTGTTGTATCCAATGCTGTCTTTTCAATGCCTCCCTTGAAACTCAATTCATGTGCTCCTTTGCCTGCATGGTGGCCCACCTGGCTGCCATGGGAGGGACAGAGCTGACTGTGAATCCAAAGGTCAGATCTGACAGCTGGGAATCTGTGTATAAA
>NW_024071348.1:0-7774 GCF_014754425.2 Oryx dammah
CTGAGTCTGTGCGGCCAAGCACTAACTGGAGATGCCATCCAGTAGCCCTTCCCTACTCTCTGACAGAGCTCTCCCTGCTGGAGCCCTTGGCAGTGTGGAACGCACTGGCCCCTAACCCCTCAACAAGCACGCCTGGGGCCTACGTGCAAAGGCACGGCAGGAGTGGAGCAGAGGCCAGGAAGGCACCAGTGGCATCTTCCAGCCTCGTGCCGTCTGCTCCTTCCTGGGCAGTAACCCTTGCAGCTAGGCAAGTCTGGACAAGGCTCGCCCAGGGCAGAGCAGTTCGTGCCAGGGACTCTGCCAGATCGGGCGTCTGAGCAGAGCTGGAGCCATGCCTTTCTGGAGGCGCACTGGGGCATTCCCAAGCAGGGCTTGCAGACGCACGTGGCTGGACTGCCTTATCTTCCCCCAAGGAGGCTCGCTTCCCAGAATGCTGTTCACTCGGCTTGCAGGCATGGGCGTCATGTGCTTCCTGGATGTCTTGGATGAGTTGCTGCTTGCACTGAACTGGGGCTGTGGGCGGGAAGCCAGACACTCAGGGGCAGCCCCAAACCTCCTGCACATGTCTCTGCTGGGTTGGAGAGCGGTAGGGAACCTACGTCTCTCAGGAACTTTCTGGGCGCCCACAGACGCAGCCTCCACGTCTGGGGCTGCATCCCCCACCAAGGGGCCCTGGGAGCCTGGTGGTCTCCAAACGGCGCTGAGTCTGTGCAGCCACCCACCAGCTGGAGAAAACATCCAGTTGCCCTTCCCTGCTCTCTGACAGAGCTCTCACTCCTGGAATCCTTGGGTGTATGGAACCCACCAGCCCCTGATCCGTCCCCATGCACGCCTGGGGCCTCTGTGCAAAGACAAGGCAGGAGCGGAGCTGAGGCCAGGAAGGCGCCAGTGGCGTCTCCCAGCCTCGCGCAGCCTGCTCCTTCCTGGGCGGTAACCCTAGCAGCTAGGCAAGTCTGAGCAAGGCTCGACCAGGACAGTGCACCCTCGTGCCAGGGACTCTACCGTATCCGGCCTCTGAGCAGAGCTGGAGCTCTGCTGTTCTGGAGGTGAACTCTGGCTTCCAAGAGAAGGCTTGTAGACACACGCGTCTGGGCTGCATCGTCTTCCCCCGCGGAGGCAGGCTTTCCCGCATGCTGTGCCCTGGGCTTGCAGGTGGGGGCACCAGGCGGCTCCTGGAGGACTTGGTTCAGGGGCTGCTTCCCCTGAGCTGGGGCTGTGGGCGGAAGCCCAGACAAGCAGGGGCAGGCCCAAACAACCTGCACACGTGTCTTCTGGGTAGCAGAGCACTAGGGATCCCACATCTGTCAGGCACTTGCTGGGGGCCCGCGGAGTCAGCCTCCGGTTGTGTGGCTGCATCCCCCACCAAGGGGTGCTGGGAGCCTGGTGATCTCCATACGGTGCTCAGTCTGTGCAGCCAAGCACTAGCTGGAGAAATCATCCAGTCGCCCTTCCCTGCCCTCTGACAGAGCTCTCACTCCTGGAACCCTTGGTTGTATGGAACCCACCGGCCCCTGATCCGTCCCCACGCACGCCTGGGGCCTATGTGTAAAGACAAGGCAGGAGGGGAGCTGAGGCCAGGAAGGCGCCAGTGGCGTCTCCCAGCCTCGCGCAGCCTGCTCCTTCCTGGGCGGTAACCCTAGCACCTAGGAAAGTCTGGGCAAGGGTCGCCCAGGTCAGAGCAGCCTGGCGCCAGGGACTCTGCCAGTGGGGCCTCTGAGCAGAGCTGGAATTCTGCCTTTCTGGAGGTGCACTCGGGCCTTCCCAAGCAGGGCTTGCAGATGCACGTGGCTGCGCTGCCTCGTCTTCTGCCCAGGAGGTACACTTCCCAGATGCTGTGCACTTGGCTTGCAGGCGGGGGAGCCACGCGCTTCCTGGAGGTGTTTGCTCAGGGTCTGCTTCCCCTTAGCTGGGTCTGTGGGCGGGAGCCCAGACATGCAGGGGCAGGCCCAAACCACCTGCACAGGTCTCTGCTGGGGAGGAGAGCGGTAGGGAACCTATGTCTGTTAGGGACTTACCTGGTGTTGGGGGCCAGTGTGAGGAACCCTACCCATGGCAAAGGTCATGAGCAAGGAGGCTTGGCATATGCAAAGGCATGATCAAGCCTCAGGAAACCCCCTGTTCCCGAGCATCTACCCCAAAACCAGAGTCTGTTTTATGCTCTCCCCCATAACCGTTTTTCTTGGAGAAGGAGTAAACGTGCAGCTCCAAGGCAATAAAAATTCCTGGGCGTGACAAGAGTGTTTCAGCTTTCGGACTCCTCTGAAGTTTATCTAGCCCACCTGTATAGGTTTGTCCGGCCACATGTGATTGTTTACAGCCTCCCAATCTGAGAGGCAAGAGATGTTTTAGACTTACTAAAGGCAAATTCTTTGGGGGAGTTGGAAATTATTAGTATAGTGTGTTGGTTAAGAATTATATTGGTGAAGGGTTTTTCATTTGTTGTGTATATAATTGCTGCTAATTCCCTGCTCTGGGTGGGACAAGGATGTCTCAGGTCAAACCTCTCTGCTGACAGACTAGCTTGTGTGACAGGATTATCCATACTCCTGCCACATGATTGTTTACTACCTCTCAACCATAAACAGCACAGAGAGTTTTGGAGTATTTTGAGAGTCTTAATTAGTATAGGGCTTTTTCTTATCATTGAGTCAATGATTGCCACCAGGCCTCCATATCCTTAGGCACCTGGGAATACATTAATCAATGTATTTGGAATATAGAAAAGGAAATATAGTAGTTTTTGATGTTAGCAATACTAGACTTTTTGAGTTAATGGATTTTCTCTTTTGCAATAGATCACTGTGCTTTGTTATAAATCACTGTGTCTTTGTTATGTAAAAATGTAACTTTATCACTATCTTAAGACTAAATAGATCTTAAGGGGAACATTGGTAAGAGGATTTTCCTTTGTTGGGCTGATGTTTGCTGCTAAATCTCCATATTCCCTGCCCGTATAATGAATATAACTAACATATAGGAGAAATAAGTATTAACCTTTAAGCATATAGGAGAAATAAGCACTAACCTTTAAGATTAATCCTGTTAACCTTGGGTTAAATAAATTCCTTTCTTGATTGTAACTCATTACACCCTAACCCTATAGGAATGCAACTTTAACTGGAGGGTGGTGCCTGGTTTAAGAAAAAAACACCCTTGGAAGAAATAAGATTTTTGGTTATCAGAAAGAAAGGATCATAGAATGTCAGCAGGTCTCACTCATGACCAGAAAATGATGTATTATCCCTAAGACCCCCGTGTGACTGGGTATTCATCCCTATGTGTAACAAAAGGTATATAAGCAAACCCAAAATTAAAGAAATAGGATCAGTTTCCGGAAAGACTGATTCCACCATGTTGCTTCTTTCTTGCTCCTGTTTCTCTGGCTGAATTCCCATCTGGATTCAGCCTCCTTTTCTCCACTACACTATCTGCTACTACACTATCTGTTTCTAATCTCTCTCTCTATCTGTAATTAAATATGTATTTTTCCAAAGACGCCGACGCCGTCCCCACCTTCAAATTCCCTGGATCCACCAGGGCTGGACCCTGGCAGCCTGGTGTGACAGACTCAGCCTCCAGGTTTGAGGCTGCATCCCCCACACCGGATCCTGGGAGATGGGTGCTCCCCGTGTGGTGCTTTGTCTGTGCTGCCAAGCACCAGCTGGAGAACCATCCAGTTGCCCTTCCCTTCCCTCTGACAGAACTCTCACTGCTGGAGCCCTTGGCGGTGTGGATACCACTGGCGCCTAACCGCTCCCCAAGGAGGCCTGGGGCCTAGGTGGAAAAACAAGGCAGGAGCGGAGCTGAGGCCAGGAAGGTGCCAGTGGTGTCTCACAACCTCGCGCAGCGTGCTGCTCCTGGGCAGTAACCCTAGCAGGTAGCCAAGTCTGCGCAAGGCTTGCCCAGTGCAGAGGAGCCTCATGCCCGGGACGCTGCCAGATTGAACCTCTGAGCAGATCTGGAGCTCTGCCATTCTGGAGGCGCACTCGGGCTTCCCACTGAAGACCTGCAGACTCACACGGCTGTGCTGCCAGGTCTTCCCCCGAGGAGGTTCGCTTACCCGCATGCTCTGCACTTGGCTTCCCGTGGCGGGGGGGGCGCCACGCTCCTCCTGGAGGTCTTGGCTGAGGGGCTGCTTCCACTGAACTGGGGCTGTGGGCGGCAGCCCAGACATGCAGGGGCGGCCCCAAACCACCTGCACATGTCTCTGCTTTGGAGGAGAGCAGTAGGGAAACTACGTCTGTCAGGCGGTTTCTGGGTGCTGACGGACGCAGCCTCCGGGTCTGGAGCTGCATCCCTCTCCCAGGGGCCCAGGGAGCTGGTACTCTCCGTGGGTCGCTGAGTGTGCAGCCAAGCACCACCTGGAGAAGACATCCAGTGCCCTTCCCTTCCCTCTGACAGAGCTCTCACTGCTGGAGCCCTTGACGATGTGGAATCCTCCGGCCCCTAACCCTCACCAAGGAGGCCTGGGGCCTAGGTTGAAAGGCAAGGCAGGAGCGGGGCTCAGGCCAGGAAGGCCCCAGTGGCGTCTCCCAGCATTGCGCTGCCTGCTCCTTCCTGCGAAGTAACCCTAGCAGCTAGGCAAGTCTGGGCAAGGGTCACCCAGTGCAGAGCAGCCTTGCGCCTGGACTCTGCCAGATCGGGCCTCTGAGCAGAGCTGTAGCTCTGCCATTCTGGAGGTGCACTCGGGCCTTCCCAAGCAGGGCTTGGAGACGCACTAGGCTGGGCTTCCTTGTCTTCCCCCGAGAATCCTAGATTCTGCGCATGGTGTGCACTCAGCTTCCAGGCAGGGGCACCACGTGGCTCCTGGAAGTCTTAAATCAGGGGCTGATTCCCAAGAGCTGGGGATGTGGACGGGGCCAAGACACGCAGGGGCAGGCCCAAAGCACCTGCATACGTCTCTGCTGGGGAGGAGAGTGCTAGGCATCCTATGTTTGTCAAGCACTTGTTTGGCGCCCACGGACTCAGCCTCTGTGTGTGGGTCTGCATCCCTCACCCAGGGGCCCTGGGAGCCTGGTGCTCTCCGTGCAGCTCTGAGTCTGTGTGGCCAAGCACCAGCTGGAGAAGCCATCCAGTTGCCCTTCCCTTCCCTCTGACAGAGATCTCACTGCTGGAGCCCTTGGCAGTGTGGAACCCACCGGCCCCTAACTCCTTCTGAAACATGCAGCCTAGTTGCAAAGGCAAGGCAGGAGCAGAGCTGAGGCCAGGAAAGCACCAGTGGCGTCTCCCAGCCTCGTGCAGCCTGCTCCTTTCCGGGCAGTAACACTAGCAGCTAGGAAATTCTGGGCAAGGCTCGCCCAGGGCAGAGCAGCCTCGCGCCAGGTACTCTTCCAGATCGGGCCTCTGAGCAGAGCTGGAGCCCTGCCGTTCTGGAGGCGCACTCAGACGTTCCCAAGCAGGGCTTGCAGCTGCACGTGGATGGGCTGCCTAATCTTCTCGTGAGGAGACTCGCTTCCCAGCATGCTGTGCACTGGGCTTCCATGCGGGGGCGCCACGTGCCACCTGGAGGTCTTGGCTAAGGGGCTGCTTCCCCTGAGCTGGGGATGTGGGCGGGAGCCCAGACACGCAGGTGCAGGCCCAAACAACCTGCACTATCTCTGCAGGGGAGGAGAGCGCTAGGGAACCTACTTCTGTCAGGCACTTGCTGGGCACCCACGGACTCAGCCTCCGGGTATGGGCTGTATCCCACATCCAGGGGCCCAGGGATCCTGGTTCTCTCCGTGTGGCACTGAGTCTGTGTGGCCAAGCACCAGCTGGAAAAGCCATCCAGTAGCACTTCCCTTCTCTCTGACAAAGCTCTCATTGCTGGAGCCCTTGGCAGTGTGTAACACACCGGCCCCTAACCCCTCCACAAGCACGCCTGGGGCCTAGGTAAAAAGGCAAGCAAGGACCGGAGCTGAGGCCAGGAAGGCGCCAGTGGCATCTCCCAGCGTCGTGCAGCCTGCTCCTTTCTGGGCAGTAACCCTAGAAGCTAGGCAAGTCTGGGCAAGCCTCGCCCAGGGCAGAGCAGCCTCATGCCAGGGACTCTGCCAGATCGGGCCTCTGAGCAGAGCTGGAGCCCTGCCATTCTGGAGGCGCACTCGGGCCTTCCCAGGCAGGGGTTGCAAACGCAGACGCCTGGGCTGCCTCGTCATCCCCCGAGGAGGCTCGCTTCCCTGCCTGCTGTGCACTCGGCTTCCAGGAGGGGGCGCCACGCGACTCCTGGAGGTCTTGGCTCAGGGGCTGCTTCCCCTGAGCTGGGGCTGTGGGCGGCAGCCCAGACATGCAGGGGCAGGCCCCAACCACCTGCACATGTCTCTGCTCGGGAGGGGAGCGCTATGGAACCTATGTCTGTCAGGCACTTGCTGGGCACCCACGGACTCAGCCTCTGAGTGTGGGCTGCATCCCACACCCAGGGGCCCTGGGAGCCTGGTGCTCTCCGTGCAGCACTGAGTCTGTGCGGCCAAGTACCAGCTGGAGAAGCCATCCAGTAGCCCTCCCCTTCTCTCTGACAGAGCTCTCACTGCTGGAGCCCTTCGCAGTGTGGAATGCACCAGCCCTATCCCCTCCACAAGGACTCCTGGGGCCTAGGTGCAAAGGCAAGGCAGAAGTGGAGCTGAGGCCAGAAAGGCGCCAGTGGCGTCTCCCAGCCTCATGCAGCCTGCTCCTTCCTGGGCAGTAACCCTATCAGGTAGGCAAGTCTGGGAAAGGCTCGCCAAGGGCAGAGCAGCCTCGCGCCTGGGACTCTGCCACATCGTGCCTCTGAGCAAAGCTGGAGCTCTGCCGTTCTGGAGGCGCACACGGGCCTTCCCATGCAGTGCTTGGAGATGCACGAGGCTGGCTGCCTCGTCTTCCCCCGAGAAGGCTAGCTTTCCCACATGCTCTGCACTCGGCTTCCATGCGGGGGCGCCACGCGCCTCCTGGAAGTCTTGGATCAGGGGCTGATTCCCAAGAGCTGGGGCTGTGGGCGGGAGCCCAGACACACAGGGGCAGGCCCCAACCACCTGCACACATCTCTGCTGGGGAGGAGAGTGTCGGGAACCTACGTCTGTCAGGCACGTGCTGGACACCCACAGCCTCAGCCTCCGGGTGTGGGCTGCATCCCACACCCAAGAGCCCATGGAGCCTGGTGCTCTCCGTTCAGCGCTGAGACTCTGCGGCCAAGAACCAGCTGGAGAAGCCATCCAGTTGCCCTTCCCTTCCCACTGACAGAGCTCTCACTGCTGGAGCCCTAGGCAGTGTGGAACACACCGGCCCCTAACTCCTCCACAAGCACGCCTGGGGCCTAGGTGCAAAGGCAAGGCTGGAGCGGAGCTGTGGCCAGGAAGGCGCCAGTGGTGTCTCCGATCCCCGTGCAGCCTGCTCCTTCCTGGGCAATAACCCTAGCAGCTAGGCAAGTCTGGGCAAGGCTCACCCAGGGCAGCGGAGCCTCTTGTCAGGTACTCTGCCATATCGGGCCTCTGAGCAGAGCTGTAGCTCTGCTGTTCTGGAGGCGCATTCGGGCCTTCCCAAGCAGGACTTAGATATACACGAGGCTGGCTGCCTCGTCTTCCCCCGAGAAGGATGGCTTCCCCACTTGCAGTGCACTTGGCTTCCAGGCGGGGGAACCACGCACCTCCTGAAAGTCTGGGATCAGGTGCTGATTACCCTGAGCTGGGGCTATGGGCAGGAGCCCAGACACGCAGAAGCAGGCCTAAGCCACCTGCATACGTCTCTGCTTGGGAGGAGACCGCTAGGGAACCTACATCTGTCAAGCACTTGCTGGGCACCCACTGACTCAGCTTCCGGGTGTGGG
>NW_024071349.1:0-7770 GCF_014754425.2 Oryx dammah
CAAACACTGATTTTCCATTATGGAATTGACATTGCAAGGGATGGGTATTCTTCCAGATATCTGCAATGGAGCCCAATCCCGTCAGCATTAAACGGCTTTTTTCTTTTTCCCAATCTTGGGGCCATTGTTGAGAAGAAATGACTGAAACATCCGCCCCCGTGTCTACTAGTCCCCCAAAGTTGTTTCCTTGTCTAATCAAGGAGAGAACAGGGAGAGAATCTTTGATAAGCATTTCCCAAAATATATGTCGCCCAGTACTTCCAAATCCTCTTGTTCATTCATCAGGAAGAGCCAAAAAGGGGTGAGAAGGGAGGAGAAGTATTTGAGCAATATGTTCCCCAGCTAACAATGAAAGCGTGGTAGAAGTAGAGACCGTAATTAAAATTTCCCCAACATAGTCAGAGTCTATTACCCCAGGAATTATGGTTAAACCTCTCAAAGTCACGCTGCTACAGCCTAGTGTCAAGCCAAAAGTGCCTTTAGGCACTATAGGTCCAAATACATTTGTTTTTAATATATAAATGCCTCCCCCTGGTGACAAAAGAACATTATCAGCTAGTGGCAAATCAGCAGCAGCACTCCCTGAAGTAGCAGACCGTAAGTCCGAAATCATCATCTGAGGTCCTTTTAATGGGGCATCGACTCGTAACGGTTGCTGGGAGGCAACAGGGTTGGGGCAGGTGGGATGGCAGGAGGGCAAAGGAGGAGAAGTCCCCGGTATTGTCCCTGGGCCCCAAGGACTTAGGCCCGCAGGATAGTTTCCCGGTATCGGGTTGCCGTTTTGGGTGTTTTAGATCTGCATTCACCAGTCCAGTGAAACCCCTTCCCACACCGAAGGCAAAGTCCAGGAGGAATCTTATTCTTCCCAGCAAGAGATCTGTCTTTAAAAGCTGACCTGGATCAGCTTTTAGTTTCTGACACTCTCTTTTCATAGGACCAGGTTTTCCGTAATGGAAGCAGTTACCTCCCTTTGGTGGTCTCATAGCCTTGGCCAAGTCTGTAGCGAAGACATTAGCCTGATGCTCAGCTCCTCCTACTCCCGAACAGGCTCTGATATATTCAGCCACCCTGTCCCTTTAAGGGTCCCAGCATATGCTTGCATTCAGGATTTGCATTTTCAAATGGTAAAGTTTGTGATAATATCTCCGAAATCTCATCTCTCCTTACAGCTCATTCCACAGCTACCCGCAATCTTGCTAGAAAATCAGTATATGGCTCACTGGGGCCGTGCATTGTTTTAACAAAGGAGGGCTGGGCGTGGCCAGTAGGCACCACACGGCGCCATGCTGGTAAAAAGACCTGGTGGACTTGTTGTAAGTCCTGATCAGAGTACTGAGCCTGTTCCCTGAAAGCCCGATAGGGGCCCTCTCCCATTAGCTTGTCCTCGAGAGGACCAGGGGGATTCTGTCCCTCACTAGTCCGAGCCTGCTTTCTAGCTGCTCCTTCCCACCAGCTACGAAGTTGCAACCATTGAGAACCCCCCAAGACAGCTTGGGCAATAGATTCCCCATCTAACGGAATGATTAATTTGCCTTTTCCCAGTGATTCCAGCATAGCCAAAAGAAAGGGAGATTGAGGACCGTACTGCACTACTGCAGCTTTAAGATCTTTAAAAAGTTTATATTCCAAAGGAGCGTATTGAACATTTATCACACTGCCATTCTGCTGTGTCTCTGGATGGGAAACAATTGTGGAGGATCGATAAACCCGCCAGGGGGAGCAGGCAAGTCGTCATCACGAAGCACAAACAAAGGAAAGGAGAACCGACAATGTTCCCTGCCCACGTCGGGCCGAGTAACCACAGTGGGGAAAAGAGAAGCACAAGCAGAGGCAGAAGGTGTAGATTTTTTTCTCCTCCTTATGGGATTTCCACCACTCCTGGAATAGATGGGTAATTTCTTTAATCTCTTTGCCCTCCTCTGACAAAACCGAAGAAGCCCCCGAATCCGATTCTGAACTATCAGATGTTTCACCATTTACAAGAGGAGGCTCATTTGTATCCTTGCCTCCGGGCGACGCAGAAGCCCCACCAACGTCTGACACATCCTCATAAATTATTTCTCCCCTCCTTGGAGCGTTAGATTTAGCTTCATTATCAGTAGAGAGCAAGGTCAAAGCCCGTGTTATAGCACTACACAAAGTGCATAACTTCAAAGGGATCGCATTACCCTTCTGATGTTGCTTTCTCAATTCCTTTTGAATTATTTTCCATTCCTTCGAGTTTACCTGTAACTTAGTTTGATACTGCAACCAATGACGATATTGCTCCACCAAGCGAAAGAGCTCACTCAATCGAGGAGTCGAGGCTTTAACGCCTATGGAGTGGAGAAATCCTTTGACTCACTCCATGTATTGTGCCCGTAATGATGATGAGGAATTCCCCATGATTTTCTGAAAGTTCCCCTGCTAGGGTGAGGAATTCCCCATGATTTTCCCAAAAGTTCCCCTGCTATGGATTTAAAATCCCCCCGGGTTACTCACCCTTTCGGTTTCACTCGAGCCCCACGTTGGGTGCCAGATGTTGGAGACTACGAGTGAAATGACACAAAACAAGACACACACGCAAGAGACAGACGATACACACACTCCGGCCGGAGGAAGAGAACTGCGCAAAACTAACTGCGGTTTATTATAAAAGCCCCCTAGGCAGAATTCCAGACTGCATGAATAAGCCTTTTCCGCACAGCGCAGGTGCGTACATGTTACCGTACAGCAAAGGGGAGTGAAAGCCCAGTCTACTGCAGAGTCTGTACAAAGCCCCCTACTCCTTCTTATCACAAGAAGGCAACGCTCCCTTGTTTGCAAGGGACCATCGAACTCAAGGCCGTGTCCAGACTCTTTGGCAGAGCGCCGCGTTTGCAAGGACGTTCAGCCTGAGTAGAGAGTCCCGTTTGCGGGCACATCTCTGCTACCCTATTAACCCTTCAACGGACACACCGAGTTCCAAAGCCCCCAGTCTCAGCAGGTCACGTGCTACATGCAGGACCCAGAATCTGGCTCTGCAGCCAGCTCGCATGAGCCTGAGCATCCCCACTTGGGAAAGGGCAGTGTCCTGGCTACTACACGGCTGTCCCTTCAGGGCCCAACTCCAGACACCCTCACCACACGTGTCTCTGTCAGTTACCGCTCACGGCAGAACCTTCCTTCCTAGGGTAATATCTCACAGGATTGTCCCACATGTCTTCGCCACGTCCATGGTGGTGTCAGGAAGATTCTGCCTTACATGCACCGAACGCAAAAATCTGGATTCCCCGGATTCTTCAGAGATAAGGGAAACATGGGCAGAGCCCTCAAAGGGTAAGCTCCACCTTCCTTTGGGGGCAGCGGGTCGAGGGGGAAGTGGTGAACGAGGAAAAAGAGTTCCCATGAAGTCTTCCTGTTCCCATCCACCCCCTCCAGATGGCAGATAACTTAGTGGCTGGCAGCAGTTTCAGTCTGGCAGTAGAAGGGTGTGGTGAGGGAACTTCTCTGCAGAAATGAAGCTACACAGGAGAGCATCTAGTGGAAAACTCTGCTGTTTAAGAAAACCACCAAGAAGAAGACATTCAGTTGAAAAGATGTGCTTTGCCAGGTGTCTTTGTTTCACTGGCACTGATAATGAATAAAGGAAAGAGGACAGAGAAGAGGCAGCCACAATGCAGGAGAGCGCATTGCCATCTTACATTGGAAACCCAGGGGTAAACCAAGTCCAAAGTAGGAAGGCCAGTTTCTTTCTATGTTGATACTGCTGGTGCATTCCAATGCCTTTACTGAACCAACAATTTTCAAAGCAATATAATGGGTACAGAAGTGAACAGAGAAGAGATGTATGCAGGAGACTAAGCAACTGGCCAAAATGAATGGTACAAAGGCTGACAAACATACCCTGGAGGAGCAAGAGAGACTACAGTGAAAGGCTAAAGAGCACGTCAGCAGTAATTCTGCTGTTAGAGAATGGGTGAGGTTCCCTCCTTGACCCCTCAAATGCCAGGTCAGCTAAATCCTGGAAGCGAATCGTGTTCACAACATTGATGAGAATGAAGAGGGGGAGCACAGAGAGAGATCAGATAATTGACCTGAAGAAGAACTTCAGCCATGACCAAAACTCTCCATGCAGACATGGATTACCAATAATATGGGCCACTACTGACTGAAACACAGGATTAAAAAGTTCATAAAACAAGAGGAGACTGAATCAGAAAACTCTGCCATCACAAGGGCAGCAGTGAAAAGTTCTGCCAACAACATGTGGCTCACTTTCCTGCTTCCTCTCTGTGCTCTGGGCTTCTCTCTGAGCCAGGATACTGCTTGCCCCTTTTGGAGGCTGCTCCTCCCTCTTTTGTTGAATTCAAGCATCCAACTTTGAGACAGTGCAAATTCCCCAGACAGAGTCTGATTCCCCTGGCAAGGTCCTGCAGAAAGGTTTTGACATTCAGCCATCGCTTCACTACCCAAACTATCAACTTACACAAAGGAGAGGAAAAGGTGTCCCCACACAGTTCATCATGAAGGACTCGGTAGCTTCTCTCTCTTGGCTCTGGCTCCAGCTGCAGCCCTTACCCACTACGGGCCTCTGACCCCTTTGAGCTGCTCAACTCCTGGCCGCCAGTTCCTACCCAGGATTCCCAGGGCAGGGGACACTGTGTCTGCACTGCAGTGTACGCCTTTGTGTCACAATAAATGGCTGATTTATTCTGATAAGTGTACAGAAAGTGACAAATCACTATCATGTGTATTAATCACTTTTTAAATCATTGGAGCATGTTCTCATGCTTTCGATGGCAGCTATCATAATGCTTTATTTCCAGGAATGCTTTTCCAATGTGTACTCGCATTGGTTAATGTGGTAAGTCTTTATTTGAACTAATTATCATCTGATTATTAGTTGACTGTAATTGCTTACATGGTTTAAGTTTTGTAACGTTAGTTACTGCCATATCAGTAAAATGCATCAATGACGTTTGCTTTCCCAAAGAGATATTAAATTAAAACAAAGGGCCCATTTTACCTGTTGAAATGAAAAAAGGCAAATCACAAATACTGATAGAGCCATAGGAAAACTTTCAAGTAAGACTGTAGTAATATAGACATATACTATTAGAATGGTTCTGTAGTGAGACATGAATACTAATAGACTGGTAAGCATTACTCTAAAAATTATTTTCTAAACTATATCTTATACAAATATATTAAGGCGTGTTTACCTTTGGTTCATGATTTCACTACTGAGTTGTTTACCTACATGTTCTTGACAGCTTAGCTGTCTCTGGCTCTTTGCGACTCCATGGCCTGTAACCTGCCAGGCTCCTCACCCGTGGAATTCTCTGGGCAAAAATACTGGAGAGGGTGGCCATTTTCTTCTCCAGGGGATTGTTCTGAGCCAGGGATCAAACTCAGGTCTTCTGTATTGGAGGAAGTTTCTTTTCCACTGAGTCATCACAAAAGCCCCATTTACCTACAGCATGTTTGCTCAGTTCTGTCCCATTCTTTGAGACTCCATGGACTGGGGCTCGCCAGTGCCCCAGTGCTCTTCTGTCCATGGGCTTCTTCAGGCAAGAATACCAAAATGGGTTGCCATTTCCTTCTCCAGGGATTTACCTAAAGAAGATATATTAAAAAGATCAATCACTACTTTAGAAGAACCAGTCAACACTATATTCCTTATTTGTAACAGCTTACTAAGAAATCCTAAGTATTTCTGTGATTGGGGAACTATAAAGATTAGTAGACATCAGTATTAAAATAAGACATAAGCACTGAAAAAGGAGCTATACTATTGCTTTTTAAGAGTAGTAAAATTTAATATACTTACATATATATATATATTAAATCTTATATAAGTATAAATATATATACATGTATAAATATTTATGTATGTGTACACTAAATGGCTATATAAACTACGTAGATAAATTCTAGAGAAACCCTTGGAAAAGAAGTTTTAGTTCTGTCCTTCATTAAGTGCATTTTCTTCTATTAGATATGATTTTGCATGTTAATTCCTAGAAGGAAGAGTTTGATATTAGGGAAAAATAATCTGGCAGCAGAGTTTTTTCAGGTATAGACATGCGTTAGCTGAAAATTGTATTTATTATGCAGAAACTGAGGTGACAGAAATTGGAGAAACTGTCCGTAGTGGATCTCTTCACTTTGTTACTTTTGGGATTTTTAGTGTAAAACATTACCTGTATTTGCTTAATGAGAAAGTTCCAAATATGTTTACTTCAAAGACACTAAGGCTTGCAACTCCGAAATATTTTAAATATTTTCATTATTTTTTTCTTGTTTTTACTTTTCTTTCGTATGAAGGAAAAGGAAAATCACACACAATTAAACAATATGTCATGCCAAGAGTGATGATACTGGCGACATTTGAGATGGCAATAAATTATTGAAAAACATGTGATGGTAAGAGTTCTCTTCTGTATTTTATAGTGGTTAAGTTAACGTGACTGGCAAATCTAGTAGAATATTTTGCTCTTTTTATTTTTATTTTTTTTAGACTGTCCCTCAAAGGTCTCCATCTACCCCTCCTCTGCCTCTGTATTTTCCTCCTGCAGTACTTTTTCTGCGGCTCATCTCGCGATACATCCAGGTTCCTTACGCTTGTCTCCTCACGCCATACACCCGCTTCCTTATGCTCTTGACGGAAGAGGCAGGGCTGAGTTCAACATTAGTTTAGCTAGGGGTCGACTGAGGAGGTTTGGTGTTGCATGTTCGGAAGAACGAGACAAAAGAAAGGTAAGGAATTGGGCATTTTAAAATGGGAAGCCAGATTTATAGCTTACAAGAACATGTTTATAGGTCTAGCGTCAGTATTTTACGGGAGAAAAATGGTAACTCAGACTGATTTTTCCTGTCAGGCTTTTCCCAGGAAGAGCTAATAGCTGAGTGTATGTATATACGTGTGTGTGTATGTACATTACCCTGAAAAGTCTTCTTAGTTTATTTCTTGAAAAGTATCTTTGAATTTTTATTCCTTGGAGAATCAGTGCCTGAAGTAGCAAAGGAAAGCCAGTGAAGTTTGAGGGTTCTTTTGTCTGAATGGAGGGAAGGTGGGAGTGGGGGTGGGGCCAAGAAGGGGGTTTGAAATGTCTGGATGTTGGCTGTGGGAGGATATACTGGGCATATACTCCTACCCTGGGACTGAGAAAGCTGTTTTTCCTTTGTAACTTTTCTTTGGTATGTAAGGCTGGGCTTTTCTCCACAAGCTTATGGCCACTAGGGCGGAATGTTGGTTGCATTCAGTGTGTAAATCGTTTTTTTGTGTGTATGTGTTTTCTTTCCCATTGGTTTGGGGCTGCTAGTCGTGTGGAATGTTGCATTGCTGTGCAGTTCCGCTTTTTTTCCGTTGGTTTGGGGCTGCTAGGCGCATGGAATGTTGCCTTCATTTCTCGCCTAGTGTTGCTTTGGTGTGCAAATTGGCTTTTTTTTTTTTTTCCTGTTGATTTGAGGCTGCTAGTTATATGGAATGATGTGTTGGTTTGTCGCAAAATGTTGCTGTGGTGTGTAATGCGGCTTTTAGCTCTCCACTTGGGGCAGCTGCTGCTGAGTCCCTTCAGTCGTGTCCGACTCTGTGCGGCCCCTTGACGGCAGCCCACCCGTCTAGCCTGTCCCTGAGATTCTCTAGTCAAGAAGGCTGGAGTGGGTTGCCATTTCCTTCTCCAGTAGGGGCCGCTAGTTGTGCAGAACGTTGCTTTGGTGTGTATTACGACTTTTTTTTTTTCTTATTGGCTGGGGCCTGTTACAGGTGCGGAATGATTCTTTGGTGTGTAATACGGTTTTTATTTT
>NW_024071350.1:0-7770 GCF_014754425.2 Oryx dammah
TGCTTGCTCCAGCCTATTTTAGTCATGGCCTCTATCAGGCCTCAACATTCCTCCCTTGTCCTTTGATCATGGAGAGGAATCCTCCTCTCCATTCACTGCCTGGTATTGTTGTCTCAATACCATTACCTGAACTGTACTGACACGTTCTTTTACAAAGGTTATTAATCTGTTTAAAATACACGGGCCAAAGGTGAGAATGAGTAGGAGTATGATAAGCGGTCCGAGCAAGGTAGAAATTAGTGTTGTTAGCCAAGGAGATTGCTGGAACCACGACTCGAACCATCCCTGTTGGGCTTCTCGCTCTCTCTTGCGCAGTGCTAACCCTTCTCTCACTTTTGCCATAGACTCTCTTACCACCCCAGTGTGGTCTGCATAGAAGCAACATTCCTCTCCTAAGGCCGCACATAATCCGCCTTGTTGCAGGAAGATCAAATCTAGGCCCCTCCTGTTCTGCAAAACCACTTCTGATAGTGAAGTAAGGGACTTTTCAAGGTGGCTGATTGAGCTTTCTAATCTTTCGATATCAAGATCAATGGCTGCTCTTAGGCTAGAATAGTGTTGATTTTGCATTATTAAAGAAGATATTCCAGTTCCGGCCCCAGCTGCCCCTAACCCTAGTAGGACTGTGAGGGTTAAGGCTGAGACTGGCTCTCTCTTAGACCGGTGTGCAGCTTCTAGTTTCGGGAGGATTTCATTATTGGAGTGATAGAACAGTCGGGGGACTAATAGTACCAATACACAGAAATCTTTGGAATTATTTAACACCTGCCCGTGAACACAAGGGGCTAAACCTGTGGAGCAGGCCCACCAATTGTCCTGGGGAGGTACCAGGTACCTGTTTGTCACTGTGGAATTTATAGACTTGCAGAGGTGTTGATAGGTCTGGGGGACATTTCCTATGCAAAGGCCCTGCCCGGTCACCTGTTGGAGGGTTAATCTGGCGTTTCCTTTCTGCTGCCATCGGCAAGCTGCATGGTTTTGGGTTGCACTGTAACTTCCTGGGACAGCTATACCTTCATAATAGGGGGGTTTGATGTCATAACATAACCAGCAACTGCTAGTCAGATCTGGGCGCGTGGAATTTAGAACCCGATAGGAGCTGATTATCATATTAAATAATGGGTCCTGCTCGTCTTTAATACTAAATCCCGCACGGCTAGCTGGAGGGGAGTTGCTTGTGTTAGTAATGTAGGGCCCGGGAGGCATTTGGGTGGGTTCTCGGGCGGGGGTGTGTGCAGGCCGAATGGGGGCATGGGTAGGCTCTCGAGGCACTAGAATTGAATTGGGCCCTATGCCCCGAGTTGGACCGATCTGTATGGGTCCTACTTTTAACCTGACAGTGAACAGCAACCCACTGTTATATCCTGACTGATATAACCGTAGGCCCCAAGATTGTCCGGCTTCCCATCCAGGGAACCTCTTCCCTTCAGCTGAGAATTTGAGCCTTACAGGGTTACAAAGAAAATTCATACAAGGCCCGGTTATGAGGGACCCCCTTTTGTGTCCCCCAGTTAGCCCAGCGGGCCCTGGAACGCGACCCAAGGTAATCAAGTCCCCTCTAGCAGGGGGGCTCCCAATGGACTGTCCCCGTTGACTCGCATCCCCAGCTGGCGCAATAAAACTCATCAGCACCCCCGCATTTATTGACGGTCGCCCGGTCCCGTCTCCCTCCAGGGCACACATAGAAGGGTGTTTTCCGCAAGCTTGCCCGTTGGATGAAGTGGCTGCACCCAGGCCCTGAGTTAGTGGGGGGTCGAGTATTACACCTATTAATGCCAGCCCCACATTCAGGCTTGCCGGGCATCTTTACCTCCCAGTCGCCGATGTCCCATGATCCCGCAGCCAAAAGACAGAGGTCGAACTCCAAGTCCGGCCACCAGGTGTTTTGGGGATGAATGGCTGAGGTGGAGTTAATTACCTCTCCCGTAGTTGCGCTCAGAATCATCCAAGTCAGGTTCATTGGTTGATGAGGGTTAGCGCTGACTGTCCCGGGGTCCAGGAAGGTGGCTGTTATCAGAAGAGTCAGGTTGATCCATCCGAGACCTGCTGCCGGGCGAGTTTCAGTTTTAAAGGATTGGAGGGATGCAGTATCGGCTTCCATTCTCTTTGGGCCCTCTCTTGTTCTTCGGGGGTGGCCCTCCGTGCGTGGCTGCAGTGTATCCAGGGTCCAATTCCGTCCACCTTGAGGGCAGTAGGGGTGGTAAGGAGAACAACATAAGGGCCCTTCCATCTTGGTTCCAAGGTCTTTGACTGATGTCTCTTGACCCAAACCCAATCCCCCGGTCCTATATCATGGGACGGGATCGTCCCTTCATTCTGGTTCTCATAAATTTTCCGTATTAGTGACCAGATATGTTTATGCACCTTACTCAAAGCTAGCATTTCCTGTTGGAAGGCACGTAACGAAAGAGGAGGTTTACTCTTTCCTTCAGACACTGGACAAATGGGAGGTGGACTTCCATATACAATTTCAAAGGGAGTCAGACCTAGTTTATAGGGGGTATTGCGTGCCCGAAAAAGCGCGAAAGGAAGGAGGGTCACCCAGTCCCCGCCAGTCTCAATTGCCAGTTTTGTCAAAGTTTCTTTTAGGGTCCGATTCATTCTTTCTACCTGTCCTGAGCTCTGGGGACTGTACTCGCAATGTAACTTCCATTTGGTCCCCAGGGCTGAGGCCAGTCCCTGCACAATTTTACTCACAAATGCAGGTCCATTGTCAGAGCCAATAGATACCGGCAGCCCAAACCTAGGTATAATCTCTTCTAGGAGTTTCTTAGCCACCACTACCGCTGTCTCCTTTTTAGTGGGGTAAGCTTCTACCCACCCGGAAAACGTATCAACCAAAACTAACAGGTAACGGTACCCATACTTGCCTGGCCTTACCTCAGTGAAATCTATTTCCCAATGATGTCCTGGCCTTTCCCCCCGATATCTTACACCTGTGTGCTGTCCTTTTCCCGGTCTCATCATCTGACAGGCCTTGCAGGAGCGGACTATATCCTGGATGGTTTTCTTCTGTTGGGGAAACCGCAACTGCGCTGTTTGTAGGAGTGTCAAAGTCTTTTTCTCTCCCAAATGGGTGGTTTGATGTAAATGGGTACAGAGATGCCTGCCCAGGTCGGCAGGAAGCAACAGGTTGTCATCTTGGTCCCGATACCATCCGTTTTTGCCAGCAGGACGGGTGGTATTATCTTGCACCCAGCTCAAATCAGAGGCGGAGTACATGGGGCTTGGGGGAAGCGTTCCCATCCCCGGCGGTGGCAATCCCACAGTCAGTATATGGGCCTCGTGGTCCCCAGCAGCTGCCTCACGGGCTGCTGCATCAGCTGCACGGTTGCCTCGGGCCCTGGCACCCTCTCCTTTCTGGTGTCCCGGGACATGCACTATGGACACTGCCCGGGGCAAGTGGACAGCTGCCAAGAGTCTGCGAATCTCAGGCACGTTTTTAATCTCTTTTCCCTCCGCCGTCAAGAGCCCCCGCTCTTTATATATGGGGCCTTGAATGTGCACAGTGCCGAATACATATCGGCTGTCAGTGTAAACAGTGACTCTTTTCCCTTTTGCCCTCTCTAATGCTTGTATCATAGCTATCAGTTCTGCTTTTTGAGCTGATGTCCCAGGGGGCAAGGCCTCAGCCCAAATGATCCTTCCAGTGTCATCCACTATGGCTGCCCCCGCTTTTCTCTGTCCATCCTTTATATAACTGCTCCCATCTGTGAACCATACCAGCTCACTGTTTTTTAATGGCAGGTCGCTGAGGTCTTTTCGTATGGCGGTTACCTCAGCTAACACCTCAACACAGTCATGGAGGGGCCCGTCCTCCTCCGGGATGGGTAGCAAAGTGGCAGGGTTCAGAAAACAAGGTGTTTGAAAGTGTATCCGGGGAGCATCCAGCAGCAGGGCCTGGTAATGGGTTAAGCGAGCATTAGAAATCCACTTACCCGGTGGCTGTTTGAGGATTCCCTCTATGGCATGAGGAGTGTAGACCAGGAGACGCTGTCCATAAGTCAGCTTGTCAGCATCATGGACAAGGAGAGCAGTGGCCGCGATGATACGGAGACAGGGTGGCCATCCCGCAGCTACCGGATCCAGTCGTTTAGAGAGATATGCCACAGGCCGTCTCCATGGTCCCCATTGCTGCGTCAGGACTCCCTTCCCTACTCCCTGCTTTTCATCCACAAACAGTTGAAACGGCTTAGCTGGGTCAGGGAGAGCAAGGGCTGGGGCTTCCAGTAACGCCTGTCGAAGCTCCTGAAATGCCCGCCTCATTGGCTCAGTCCAAGTCCAGTCTCTATTTTCTCTACTTCCTTCATATAGAGGTCGGGCCTTTTCAGCAAACCCCATGATCCATAGCCTGCAGTACCCAACAGTCCCCAAAAACTCTCTCACATGCCGGGGAGTTGTTGGCTCAGGGATCCGTAGAATAGTCTCTTTCATAGCCTGAGTCAACCATCTTTGTCCCTGTTTTATTTTATATCCCAAATAAATGACTTCCTGTCTAGCAATTTGGGCCTTCTTCGCACTTGCCCGGTACCCTAATGTCCCCAAGGTCTGGAGGAGATCGCCTGTGGCCTTTAGGCATACCTCCTTAGTAGTAGCGGCCAGCATTAGGTCATCTACATACTGCAACAGAACGACTTCGGGGTGACTGGTTCGATACTCACAGAGATCTTCGCCTAAAGCCTCATTGAACAACGTTGGCGAGTTTTTGAACCCCTGTGGGAGGCGAGTCCAGGTCAGCTGCACCACAGTTTGGCCGTCCTCATCAGCCCATTCAAAAGCGAAGATTTCCTGGCTCTGGGGTGCCAAAGGCAAGCTGAAAAAGGCATCTTTCAAGTCTAAAATTGTATACCAGACATAGTCTGGTGGCAAGCGGCTCAGGAGGGTGTATGGGTTAGGGACAGTGGGATGAATGTCACTCACCCGTTTGTTGACTTCACGAAGATCTTGGACTGGTCTAAAGTCTGTTCCCCCGGGCTTTTTCACAGGCAACAGGGGAGTATTCCATGGGGACCGGCACCTTTTGAGAATTCCTGCCTTCAGGAGGCGCTGGATGTGTGGCATAATTCCTTGCCGGGCCTCCTGGCTCATGGGATACTGTTTCACCCTCACAGGAATTGCATTTGCTTTTAATTCAACAACAATGGGGGGTCTTTGCTTGGCCAGCCCTACTCCTGCTATCTCTGCCCAGGCCAGAGGGTATTTCTGAAGCCACTGTTGCATAGCAGGATCCACCGCTGCAGGGGGCTTTGGTGAATATAGTCTGTATTCATCTCTCAGTGCCAGGGATAACACATGAATTGGTTGTCCAAGCCCGTCTGTGACTGATATCCCCCCAGAGTCAAAGTGAATTTGCGCATTGACTTTGGTCAATAGATCTCTTCCCAATAAAGGGGCCGGACATTCCGGAATCACCAGAAATGAGTGGGACACCCGTTGGGCTCCCAAGTCCACTTTTCGTTTAGTAGTCCAGTAATATCTCTTTGTCCCGGTGGCTCCCTGGACCAAGCTAGTCTTTTTGGACATTGGCCCAATTTTCTGGTTGAGAACTGAGTATTGGGCTCCCGTATCCACCATGAAGCCGACCGGTTTCCCCTCCACATTAATAGTTACCCAGGACTCGGGGAGAGGTGCCGGGCCCTGACCCCCCTAATCACTATCCTCTCCTGCATATAAGACGTGGGTCCCCGAGAAAGATTCTTCCTTTTTTACAGTCTTTTTCTTTAGATCTCTCTTGGGGCACTCATTTTTCCAGTGTCCCTGCTCTTTGCAGTAAGCGCATTGGTCTCTCTTTAGGGCAGGTCTAGCTGGTTTTTCCTTTTCTCCCGACCGGGTGTCTTTAGTTCTCGGGGCTTCAGGCCCTTTTCTCGTCCCCGCAAAAAGGATCTGAGCCAGCTCTTTCTGATTTCTCCGGTTTTCTTCAGCCCTATATTCCCTTTCCTCCCGTCTAATCCGCTCCTCATATTCTCTTTCTTCCCGTCTAATCCGGTCCTCCCTCTCCTCAGGGGTCTCTCTGTTATTAAACACTTTCTCAGCTGCCCTTACCAGATCCTGTATTGACAGTTCCCCCAGCCCTTCTATCTTCTGTAACTTTCTCCTGATATCTGGAGCTGCCTGGTTCACAAAAGCTAACAGAACTGCTGCGCGAGACTCATCAGCCTGGGGGTCCATGGGCGTATACTGCCTAAAGGCTTCCATTAACCTTTCTAAAAAGGCTGCCGGGCTCTCATTTGGCTCCTGTCTTATCAAACTTACTTTTGACAAATTTGTAGGTTTCCTGGCAGCGGCCCTGAGGCCGGCCATGAGAGTCTGGCGGTACCTTTGAAGACGCTCTCTTCCCTCCGCCCTTTCAAAATCCCAGTTCGGCCGCATGGAAGGGAACCCCTCCTCCACTAGGTGTGGCTGCATGGTCGGTCTCCCATCCGCTCCGGGAACGTTTTTCCGCGCTTCCGACAGGATTCGCTCCCGTTCCTCCGTGGTGAAAAGAACCTGTAACAGTTGCTGACAATCATCCCAAGTAGGGTTGTGAGTAAACAGAATAGTGTCTAAAAGATCAATGAGGCCTTGGGGCTTTTCAGAAAAAGAGGGGTTTTGAGCTTTCCAGTTATATAAGTCGCTGGTAGAGAACGGCCAATACTGATAATTCCGTTCGCCGTCAGGATTGGCCGGCCCCACCCGCACAGGAAGCGCTCGAACGGTGGAGGAAGGGGCCTCTCGGCTCCCGTAGTCGGACGAGTCTCCGCCCCCTCGGGTCCTTCCGCGAGTTCCCTGGGCTGGCCCCGCCTCCCGCGGCGGAGCCGAGGGTTCTGAGCTCCCCCTTTGTTCCCCAGACGACACCTGAGGTACCTGCGGGAGCAAGGGTGGCGGGATATATGGGGGAGGCGAAATTTCAGTGTCCAAATCAATCAGGCTAGGATATAAAGAAGATTCCTGGAGTATCGGTTTCTTCCGGCTCTCCCGTGCCTCCCGGTCTTCTTCCTTAGAGGCTTCCAGGACCAGGACCTGTGAAACAGAAGCACTGGGGGGGGTTGTGAATAAAGGGTTTCAGCCAAACTGGAGGGTCTTTTACTAAATTTTCCCAGACCAGGATGTAAGGAGCTTGGTCCGGATGGCCCTGAGGGTCAGGAGCCATTATTTTTTCTTTAACAGCCTGGATGACCGGCAGCCCGAAAGTTCCCTCCGGCGGCCAGCCGACCTGGAATGTCGGCCATTCAGATGAACATAGGGTTTTTAGCTTGCTTTTCTTTACTAGCAGGGACAGATTCTGAGCCTTGGACTTAAAATCAGAAAAATGGTCAGTCATCACAGATAGCGGTGTAGAATAATTTTGACCCATGACGGCAACACCCACAATAAACACACAAAAAAACACGGCGCCGGCGCACAAAGACAAGCGACAGACAGTAGACAAACAAATATCAGCTGAAAACACTAAACTAAATCTATCCCGGGGTGCTGTTCCCCAAAGTTACCTTACCGAAGGGCGTCCACTGCCCACCAGACTCAGGATCGGGAGAAACGCCTTCCCCCGTTCCTATACAGAACGGCTCACAGAACCAGCTGCCTTCCAGCTCGACTGCTGGGCCCCGGACTTATGCTGGCTGGGCGACTCTTTCGCCCCCTGACCTGATGCCGGCTTCCGGATAGATTTCCTCCTAGTGAGGCTTCCCTTATGCCTGGAAGGTGTTGTTCTTCTCAGTCAGGGGATCCCGGACGAGCCCCCAAATGTTTTGCCCAAAGGTCCCAATCCCCAGAACTGAGAGAACAAGACAT
>NW_024071351.1:0-7769 GCF_014754425.2 Oryx dammah
GTATCCTATCATTTTGCCTTTTCATACTGTTCATGGGGTTCTCAAGGCAAGAATACTGAAGTGGCTTGCCATTCCCTTCTCCAGTGGACCACATTCTGTCAGACCTCTTCACCATGACCTGCCTGATGAACTATGGAATGAGGTTCGTGACATTGTACAGGAGACAGGGATCAAGACCATCCCCATGGAAAAGAAATGCAAAAAAGCAAAATGGCTGTCTGGGGAGGCCTTACAAATAGCTGTGAAAAGAAGAGAGGTGAAAAGCAAAGGAGAAAAGGAAAGATATACGCATCTGAATGCAGAGTTCCAAAGAATAGCAAGAAGAGATAAGAAAGCCTTCTTCAGCCATCAATGCAAAGAAATAGAGGAAAACAACAGAATGGGAAAGACTAGAGATCTCTTCAAGAAAATTAGAGATACCAAGGGAACATTTCATGCAAAGATGGGCTCAATAAAGGACAGAAATGGTATGGACCTAACAGAAGCAGAAGATATTAAGAAAAGGTGGCAAAAATACACAGAAGAACTGTATAAAAAAGATCTTCACGACCCAGATAATCATGATGATGTGATCACTAATCTAGAGCCAGACGTCTTGGAAAGTGAAGTCAAGTGGGCCTTAGAAAGCATCACTATGAACAAAGCTAGTGGAGGTGATGGAATTCCACTTGAGCTGTTTCAAATCCTGAAAGATGATGCTGTGAAAGTGCTGCACTCAATATGCCAGCACATTTGGAAAACTCAGCAGTGGCCACAGGACTGGAAAAGGTCAGTTTTCATTCCATTCCCAAAGAAAGCCAATGCCAAAGAATGCTCAAACTACCACACAATTGCACTCATCTCACATGCTAGTAAAGTAATGCTCAAAATTCTCCAAGCCAGGCTTCAGCAATACGTGAACCGTGAACTCCCTTATGTTCAAGCTGGTTTTAGAAAAGGCAGAGGAACCAGAGATCAAATTGCCAACATCCGCTGGATCATGGAAAAAGCAAGAGAGTCCCAGAAAAACATCTATTTCTGCTTTCTTGACTATACCAAAGCCTTTGACTTTGTGGATTACAAGAAACTGTGGAAAATTCTGAAAGAGATGGGAATATCAGACCACCTAACCTGCCTCTTGAGAAATCTGTATGCAGGTCAGGAAGCAACAGTTGGAACTGGACATGGAACAACAGACTGGTTCCAAATAGGAAAAGGAGTATGTCAAGGCTGTCTATTGTCACCCTGCTTATTTAACTTATATGCAGAGTACATCATGAGAAACGCTGGGCTGGAAGAAACACAAGCTGGAATCAAGATTGCTGGGAGAAATATCAAGAACCTCAGATATGCAGATGACACCACCCTTATGGCAGAAAGTGAAGAGGAGCTAAAAAGCCTCTTGATGAAAGTGAAAGAGGAGAGTGAAAAAGTTGGCTTAAAGCTCAACATTCAGAAAACAAAGATCATGGCATCCGGTCCCATCACTTCATGGGAAATAGATGGGGAAACAGTGGAAACAGTGTCAGACTTTATGTTTTGGGGCTCCAAAATCACTGCAGATGGTGATTGCAGCCATGAAATTAAAAGACGCTTACTCCTTGGAAGAAAAGTTATGACCAACCTAGATAGCATATTGAAAAGCAGAGAGATTACTTTGCTGACTAAGGTCCGTCTAGTCAAGGCTATGGTTTTCCTGTGGTCATGTGTGGATGTGAGAGTTGGACTGTGAAGAAGAGTGAGCACTGAAGAATTGATGCATTTGAACTGTGGTGTTGGAGAAGACTCTTGAGAGTCCCTTGGACTGCAAGGAGATCCAACTAGTCCATTCTGAAGGAGATCAGCCCTGGGATTTCTTTGGAAGGAATGATGCTAAAGCTGAAACTCCAGTACTTTGGCCATCTCATGAGAAGAGTTGACTCATTGGAAAAGACTCTGTTGCTGGGAGGGATTGGGGGCAGGAGGAAAAGGGGACGACCCAGGATGAGATGGCTGGATGGTATCACGGACTTGATGGACGTGAATCTGAGTGAACTCCGGGCGATGGTGATGGACAGGGAGGCCTGGCGTGCTGCGATTCATGGGGTTGCAAAGAGTCGGACACGACTGAGCAACTGAACTGATCTGAAAGTGGACTAATACTATCTTTCTTATTCTTTTTGATAGCATGGTTCTTAGAGTCAAATTAACGAATGTCCATGCAAGTACTTTCAAATTGTAAAGGATTCAATCAAATCCATCCTTCAATGTCAGGGTCAAATATTGTTTCTGCTCCACCACCCTGGACCATACCCTTCTCTGTGGGGCCAGAAAGAGTTAGGCTGTTTCCTACTTTTCTCGAGGATCACATCACAGTCTCCTTTAAAGTGTGATCATTTGCCTCACATCTGGTTTGCTCACCAGACTGTGAGCCCTAGAAGGACAGGATAAACATTTTATTCAGGGTTGCATCTCCAATGTCTGCCACAAGATAGGCGACTGGCAAATGTACTTTGCAATGAGGAACGAAGCCTTTAGGCAAAGTGTGACACTGATCAGTCTGAAGAGCCTTGCTTTGGGTGGGTCCAGTCCTGGGTGGGGACAGCAAACTCAGGCTTCTGCATTGCAGCTGAACCCACAGGAGGCCCTACTTCTAGTCTGGCTTTAGCCAGTCCATGGCTGCTCCAGCTCCAGCCACCTCCCCTCCAGGCCTCCTGCCTCTTGGTCTGTTGGGAGTCCAGGGCATCGGGCTTGACTTGTGTGCCCATTTCAGAAGGCAAACATGTAATTTCAGGTCATGCCCGGTGCTATTTGGAAAGAAGCTCAGGTTTCCCTAAGTGGAAACAGCATGCTCTGAGGGTAATTATGGGCCGGGAGGCATGTTCTGGAGTGAGACCCAGCACTTATAAGCAAAGGTTACCCTTTCAGCCTGGTGACAGGACAATTCAGGGAGGACACCATCAGTCCCAGTTAAACCCTGGAGTATCCCAGAGAGCCTGCACCATCTGCAGCACAGGGATATCTGCCAGGATTCTAGCCCCTGGAATGACTCTTTTCCACATTAAGACCTCAGACCCAGAATATGACAAGCCTCTCATTAGGAATGGTGAGACTTCAGACAATCGCATACCCTTTGATTTCATGAGGAGGTTGAGCTAGTTGGCCTCTGACCAGTTGTGTGCTCGTGAAAGTTCAGCTCTCTGGGACAAAAAGAGCCCTGATCTGAAGGATCTGTTCACCTCTGTGATGTCAGCACCACCACCCCGGCAGATTTCAGTGTTACGTCATTGAGCGCAAACTGGCGCAGAGTAGCCAGGTTGACTGTTGACAGCCAGCCCCGCACATCACTGCTTCTGGCTCTGGCATCTGCAGAGCTCTGCCGCTGTTATCCAGCTGTGCATTACTCAGTGTTCCCTTGCTATGCACCTGTGCAGGTGTACTCAGGGCTGCACATAATTTGTGAATCCCAGGGAAAAATGGAAATGTGGGCCCTTTGTTCAAAGACCAGGAAACAAAAATGCCACTAGAGCTACAAAACCGTAAAGCTCTCATGGTGTTTTCTGTTTTTTTTTTTTTTTTTCTTTCTTTCTTTATTTATTTTTGGCTGTGCTGGATCTTCACTGCACGTGGACTTTCTCTAGTTGCAGCGAGTTGGGGGCTCCTCCCTAGCTGCAGTGCTTAGGCTTCTCACTGTCGTGGCTTCTCCTGTTGCAAAGCACAGGCTCTAGGGGCATAGGCTTCAGCAGCTGTGGCTCGTGGGCCCCAGAGCATGGGCTTAGTGGTTGTGGCCTGTGGGCTTAGTTGCCTCGAGACATGTGGGATCTTCCCAGACCAAGGATTGAACCTTTGTCCCCTGCATTGGCAGGTGGATTCTCAACCCCTGGACCGCTAGGTAAGTCTTTTTTCTTTTTTAATGTTTTTTCCCCTCATTTAATTAAAACAAAATTAACCTTGTTGATTTATGATATTATGTTAGATTCAGGTGTACAGCTTCAGATTCTTTTCCCTTTTAGGTTATTACATGATGCTGAGAGGGTAACAGGAGGAAGGCCAGGGGTCTCCAAAGGAGGAAATAGGCTGCAAGTGTCAGACATTTTTATCTCTCTTAAGTGGCAGGAGGAAACAAACTAGTGATATTTTTTCCCTTCTCTATACAAATTTAAAAGGAGTTTTCTCTTAAAATACTGTGTTGCCATAATGACACCTGGTCTCCCCTGAAATTAACTATTCTCAAACCTTGAGTTAACCAATGCATTTTTCTTATGGAAATGTTTGTCTTAAGCTATGTTAATGTACTATGTATTTACCCCAGACTCTGTCTTCAAGTTGGTTCCACCTAATGGCTCAGAACCACTGGACAAACCATTATGTTATGCTCAGATATTGTTCCCCTAATCTATGTAAACAAAACTACTTGTATGGTGATCTGACCTTCTACAAGATTCAGGTCAATTGTTTTATGGCCTGGGATGAATGTCTGGTGCCGAGATTATCCCAAAATGCATGTTATGGATGAGGGGCCTGGTGCCATTCTGAGTTTTAAGACATTCCTTTCTTTCATTAACAGACTGCTAGTGACTATATAACATCCAGCTGAAGCCTGGCAGGGGGGTACTCTTTCTGCCCCCTTCTGATGCTTATGTTAGAAGCTTTCTCTATCTCCTTTATACTTTAATAAAAACTTTATTACACAAAAGCTCTGAGCGATCAAGCCTCATCTCTGGCCCCAGATTGAATTCTTCTCCTCTGGAGGCCAAGAATCCCAGTGTTTTTTCGTGGGTCAACAACAACCTTTCAATGGTGAATATAATTCCCTGTGGTATACAATAAGTCCTTGTTTATCTATTTTATACATAGTGGTGTCTATCTGTTAATCCTGTACTCCTAATTTATCCTTCCCCTATCACACTCCTCTTTGACAACTGTAGGCTTGTTTTCTATGTTTGTGAGTCTATTTCTGTTTTATAAATAAAGTGATTTGTGTTATTTTTAAAGATTCCATATATAAGTGACATTATATATTTTCTTTCTCTGCCTGACATTTCACTTAGTATGATAATCTTTAGGTTCATCCAAGTTATTGCAAATGGCATTATTTCATTCTTTTTTATGACTTAATAATATTCATATATATATGTATATACACCACATTTTCTTTATCCATTTATCTGTCAATGGACATTTAGGGTGTTTTCATGTATTGACTATTATAAATGGTGCTGCTATGAACATGGGGGTGCACATATCTTTTGAAGTAAGAGTTTTTGTCTTTTTTGGATCTACGCCCAGGAGTGGGATTGTTGGATCATATGGCAACTCTATTTTTAGTTTTTTTAAGGAACCTCAAAACTGTTTTCCATAGTGGCTGCACCAATTTATATTCCCATCTCAAGGTCTTTTAAATTTTCTACTTAACAGAGTTCTAAGTAAATGAAAATTTAAGAATTAAATTATTACATGAATTTTATAGTTATATTGTACAATGCCAGTTTGGATGAAAGTACAAGAGTGTTTAACTAGTGGAACCACCACACTTACACAATTGATTTTCATAGCTCACATGTGAATAATGGAAACTCTTAACAACAAGCTCTACTGCTTTTATTGCATCTCTTTGTGTTCCCACATTCTATCAGCTAGCTCTCCCTACTTTCAGCTTCCTGGTGAGGAAAGAAGGACAGAAAGGAAAGAGGTCTATGAGTTTCTCTGCCTTTCCCATTCCTTGGTTAGTCATGTTTCCTAAGAGACATTTCCTTCTTTCTGTGTTCAAAGCAAGTTCTGATTTGAATGGAAAACGTCGCTTGTCGAGGCTGTCAGCTCTCTTGCCACTCAGCTGTTGCCATAATACACTAACTTGTGCTTACTCTGAGTCTTGCTGAGTTGCTGCAGTGTGAGTCCACTGGAATACTGTGCTCATAGGAATTGCAAATGCTATGTATAAATGGTGAAGCAAAGAATGGTGGCCAACTTTCAGCAGCTGAGAAGCTGGGGAGATGGCCAGGAGAAGGATGTCAGATCTCATTGTCTTCCCAGCTTTTTGACCCTCCCCTGAAGCCCCTCAATAAAATGGTTTGATCCCCCTTGCAAAAAAAGAATGGTGGCTGCACATTATGCCCATGTCTGCTCTGCTCATATGGGCACCCCAGCTTTCCACTGGGCTTCACCTGTAAAACACAAACATAGAAGTACTCAGAATCTCAAATTAAGAATTTTTTCAAAGAGGAAATGCAGATGGCCAACAGGCACATGAAAAGATGCTCAACACTGCTGATCATCAGGGAATACAAATCAAAACCACAGAGATATCACCCCACAGCTGTCAGAATGGCCATCATCAAAAAGAGCACAAAGAGCAAATGTTGGTGAGGATGCGGAGAAAAGGGAACCCTTGCACACTGTTGGTGGGAATGTAAATTGGTACAGCCACTGTGGAGAGCAGTATGAAGGTTTCTCAAAAAACTGAAAATAGAACTACTATATGACTCACCAATTCCACTCGTGTGTGTGTGTGTATATCTGAAAGAAACAAAAACACTAATTTGAAAAGATACGTGCAGCCCAATGTTCATAGCTGCATTTTTTACAGTTGTCAAGATATAGAGGCAACCTAAGTGTCCATCCTCCCGGCCAGGGGCGGTGGCCGGGAGGAGCAACCCCACATCCAAGGAGGGGTGGCTGCGAGGGCGCAGGAGGGCCTAGAGGAGCCATCCCACGTTGAAGGTCAGGAAGGGTGGCAGTGGGGAGATACCCCTCATCCAAGGTAAGGAGCAGCAACTGCCCTTTGCTGGAGCAGCCGTGAAGAGATACCCCACGCCCAAGGTAAGAGAAATCCAAGTAAGATGGTAGGTGTTGCAAGAGGGCATCAGAGGGCAGACACACTGAAACCATACTCACAGAAAACTAGTCAATCTAATCACACTAGGACCACAGCCTTGTCTAACTCAGTGAAACTAAGCCATGCCTGTGGGGCAACCAAAGATGGGCGCATCATGCTGGAGAGATCTGACAGAATGTGTCCACTGGAGAAGGGAATGGCAGACCACTTCAATATTCTTGCCTTGAGAACCCCATGAACAGTATGAAAAGGCAAAATGATAGGATACTGAAAGAGGAACTCCCCAGGTCAGTAGGTGCCCAATGTGCTACTGGAGATCAGTGGAGAAATAACTCCAGAAAGAATGAAGGGATGGAGCCAAAGCAAAAACAATACCCAGTTGTTCATGTGACTGGTGATAGAAGCAAGGTCCGATGCTGTAAAGAGCAATATTGCATAGGAATCTGGAATGTTAGGTCCATGAATCAAGGCAAATTGGAAGTGGTCAAACAAGAGATGGCAAGGGTGAACGTCGACATTCTAGGAATCAGAGAACTAAAATGGACTGGAATGGGTGAATTTAACTCAGATGACCATTATATCTACTACTGTAGGCAGGAATCCCTCAGAAGAAATGGAGTAGCCATCATGGTCAACAAAACAGTTCGAAATGCAGTGCTTGAATGCAATCTCAAAAACAACAGAATGATCTCTGTTCGCCTCCAAGGCAAACCATTCAATATCACAGTAATCCAAGTCTATGCCCCAACCAGTAACGCTGAAGAAGCTGAAGTTGAACGGTTCTATGAAGACCTACAAGACCTTTTAGAACTAACACCCAAAAAATATGTCCTTTTCATTATAGGGGACTGGAATGCAAAAGTAGGAAGTCAAGAAACACCTGGAGTAACAGGCAAATTTGGCCTTGGAATGCAGAATGAAGCAGAGCAAAGACTAAGAGAGTTTTGCCAAGAAAATGCACTGGTCATAGCAACCA
>NW_024071352.1:0-7768 GCF_014754425.2 Oryx dammah
GGATAGCAAATTAACAATATTGTGACAGTTTTCAGGTGAACAGTGAAGGGACTCAGCTTTCTTATCCATTTGTCTGCTGATGGACATCTACGTTGCATCCATGTCCTGGCTATTGTAAACAGTGCTGCGATGAACATTGGGGTACACGTGTCTCTTTCAATTCTGGTTTCCTTGGTGTGTATGCCCAGCAGTGGGATTGCTGGGTCATATGGCAGTTCTATTTCCAGGTTTTTAAGGACTCCCACACTGTTCTCCATAGGGGCTGTACTAGTTTGCATTCCCACCAACAGTGTAAGAGGGTTCCCTTTTCTCCACACCCTCTCCAGCATTTATTGCTTGTAGACTTTTGGATCGCTGCTATTCTGACTGGTGTGAAATGGTACCTCATTGTGGTCTTGATTTGCATTTCTCTGATAATGAGTGATGTTGAGCATCTTTTCATGTGTTTGTTAGCCATCTGTATGTCTTCTTTGGAGAAATGTCTGTTTAGTTCTTTGGCCCATTTTTTGATTGGGTCATTTATTTTTCTGAAAGTGAGCTGCAGGAGTTGCTTGTATATTTTTGAGATTAGTTGTTTATCAGTTGCTTTCTTTGCTATTATTTTCTCCCATTCTGAAGGCTTTTCAGCTCGCTTATAGTTTCCTTTGTTGTGCAGAAGCTTTTAAGTTTATTTAGGTACCATTCATTTATTTTTGCTTTTATTTCCAATATTCTGGGAGGTGGGTCATAGAGGATCCTGCTGTGATTTATGTCAGAGATTGTTTTGCCTATGTTCTCCTCTAGGAGTTTTATAGTTTCTGGTCTTACATTTAGATCTTTAATCCATTTTGAGTTTACTTTTGTGTATGGTGTTAGAAAGTGTTCTAGTTTCATTCTTTTACAAGTGGTTGACCAGTTTTCCCAGCACCACTTGTTAAAGAGATTGTCTTTTCTCCATTGTATATTCTTGCTTCTTTTGTCAAAGATAAGGTGTCCATAGGTGCATGGATTTATCTTTGGGCTCTCTATTTTGTTCCATTGATCTGTATTTCTGTCTTTGTGGCAGTACCATACTGCCTTGATGACTGTGGCTTTGTAGTAGAGCCTGAAGTCAGGCAGGTTGAATCCTCCAGTTCCATTCTTCTTTCTTAAGATTGCTTTGGCTATTCGAGGCTTTTTGTATTTCCACACAAATTGTGAAATATTTGTTCTAGTTCTGTGAAAAATACAGTTGGTAGCTTGATAGGGATTGCATTGCATCTATAGATTGCTTTGGGTAGTATACTCATTTTCACGATATTGATTCTTCCAATCCATGAACATGGTATATTTCTCCATCTATTTGTGTCCTCTTTGATTTCTTTCACAACTGTTTTATAGTTTTCTATATATAGGTCTTTTGTTTCTTTAGGTAGATATATTCCTAAGTAATTTATTCTTTTCGTTGCAATGGTGGATGGAATTGTTTCCTTAATTTCTCTTTCTGTTTTCTCATTGTTAATGTATTGGAATGCAAGGGATTTTTGTGTGTTGATTTTATATCCTGCAACATTACTATATTCATTGATTAGTTCTAGTAATTTTCTGGTGGAGTCTTTAGGGTTATCTATGTAGAGGATCATGTCATCTGCAAACAGTGAAAGTTTTATATCTTTTTTTCCAATCTGGATTCCTTGTATTTCTTTTTCTGCTCTGATTGCTCCTGCCAAAACTTCCAAAACTATGTTGAATAGTAGTGGTGAGAGTGGGCACCCTTGTCTTGTTCCTGACTTTAGGGGAAATGCTTTCAGTTTTTCGCCATTGAAGATAATGTTTGCTGTGGGTTTGTCATATATAACTTTTATTATGTTGAGGTATGTTCCTTCTATTCCTGCTTTCTGGAGAGTTTTTATGATAAATGGATGTTGAATATTGTCAAAGGCTTTCTCTGCATCTATTGAGATAATCATATGGCTTTTATTTTTCAGTTTGTTAATATGGGGTATTACATTGATTGATTTGCATATATTGAAGAATCCTCGCATCCCTGGGATAAAGCCCACTTGTCATGGTCTATGATCTTTTTAATGTGTTGTTGGATTCTGATTGCTAGAATTTTGTTAAGGATTTTTGCATCATGTTCGTCAGTGATATTGGCCTATAGTTTTCTTTTTTTGTGGCATCTTTGTCTGGTTTTGGTATTAGGGTGATGGTAGCCTCATAGAATGAGTTTGGAAGTTTACCTTCCTCTGCAATATTCTGGAAGAGTTTGAGTAGGATAGGTGTTAGCTCTTCTCTAAATTTTTGGTAGAATTCAGCTGTGAAGCCGTCTGGGCCTGGGCTTTTGTTTGCTGGAAGATTTCTGATTACAGTTTCAATTTCCGTGCTTGTGATGGGTCTGTTAAGATTTTCTATTTCTTCCTGGTTCAGTTTTGGAAAGTTATATTTTTCCAAGTGCCAGGGTCCAGCCCCGGTGGATCCAGGGTAATTCAAAGGGGAGACGGAATTGGCGTCCTAGGAAAGAACTTATTTAATCACAGATATATAGAGAGATTAGAAACGGATAGTGTAGTAGGAAATATTAGTGGTGAAAAAGAGGCTGAATAACTTGGTTTACGTGGGATACCAATAAAATTCCAAGACAAGGAATTTGCACCATCTACGTTGGGCCACCGGCGCCACTTGAATTTCAGAAGGTGCCCCTCCTTGGGCTCCTTCTCGCGTGGAACTTAAAAACCGGGGCAAGTAAGTAGACGTGGCGAGCACCCACGCTCCAGATGGGAATTCAGCCAGAAAAACGGGGAGCAAGAAAGAACGACATGGGGGAATCAGTCTTTCTAGAAACTGATCCCATCTCTTTATTTTTTAGGTTTGCTTATATACCTTTTGTTACACATAGAGACAAATGGAAATTTTAAAGTCACGTGGGGGTCAGCAGTCCTGACCTTTATCAAAATCAGGTGCTTCACATAAATGTCTAAAAAAAGGTCTTAGGGGTTTTACATCATCTTCTGGCCATGAGGCCTGCTGACATTTTACGACCCTTTCTTCCTGATAATGTTCAGCTACCAGAAAACTTATTTTTTCCAAGGGCGTTTTTTCTTAAACCAGGCACCACCCTCTGAAAGTAGCAGATAAAGTTGCATTCCTATAGGGTGAGGGTGTAGTGGGTTACAAGTAAGAAAGGAATTTATTTAACCTAAGGTTAACATGATTAATCTTAAAGGTTAATACTTATTTCTCCTATACGCTAGTTATATTCATTATAAGGGCAGGGAATATGGAGATTTAGTAGCAAACATCAGCCCTACAAATGAAAACCCTTCACCAATGTGCCCTTTAAGATCTGTTTAGTCTTTAGATAGTGATAAAGTTACATTTCTACATAGCAAGGACACAGTGATTTATAACAAAGTACAGTGATCTATAACAAAAGAGAAAACTCATTAACTCAAAAAGTCTAGTATTGCCAACATCAAAAACTACTATATTTCCTTTTTCTATATTCCAAATACATTAATATATTCCCAGTTGCCTAATGATATGGAGGCCTGGAGGCAATCATTGACTCAACAATGAGAAAAGCCCTATGCTAAGTAAGACTTTCAAAATACTCCAAACTCTCTGTGCTGTTTATGGTTGAGAGGTTGTCACACAAGCTAGTCTGTCAGCAGAGAGGTTTGACCTGAGACACCCTTGTCACACCCAGGGCAGGGAATTAGCAGCAATTTTTGGCACAACAAATGAAAAACCCTTCACCAATATAATTCCTAACCAACCCACTATACCAATAATTTCTAACTTCCCAAAAGAATCTGCCTTTAGTAAGTCTAAAACATCTCGTGCCTCTCAGGATTGGGAGGCTATAAACAATCACATGTGGCCGGACAAACCTGTACAGGCTAGATACCCTTCAGAGGAGTTCGTAAGTTGAAACACTCTTGTCATGCCCAGGAATTTTTATTGACTGGAGCTGTAAGTTAACTCCTTCTCTGAGAGAGGTAATGGGGGTCAGCCCCCTGTAAAGTCAGAGGTGTAGGTGAGAGCATGAAACAGTAAAGTAGGTAGACTCTGGTTTGGGGGGTAGATGCTCGGGAACAGGGGGTTTCCTGAGGCTCGATCCTGCCTTTGCGTATGCCGAAGCCTCCTCCTCATGACCTTTGCCATGGGCGGAGTTCCTCACGCTGGCTTCCGGCATCTAAGAGTTTGTCCATTTCTTCCACGTTGTCTATTTTATTGGCATATAATTGCTGATAGTAGTCTCTTATGATCCTTTGTATTTCTCTGCTGTCTGTTGTGATCTCTCCATTTTCATTTCTAATTTTACTGATTTGATTTTTCTCCCTTTGTTTCTTGATGAGTCTGTCCAATGGTTTGTCAATTTTATTTATCCTTTCAAAGAACCAGATTTTGGCTTTGTTGATTTTTGCAATGGTCTCTTTTGTTTCTTTTGCAATTGTTTCTGCCCTAGTTTTGCTCCTCTAATTGACATCTAATGTTACCACATTATGGTCAGAAAAGATGCTTGGAATGATTTCATTTTTTTTTTTTTTACCAAGGCTAGGTTTATGGCCCAGGATGTGATTTATCCTGGAGAAGGTTCCGTGTGTACTTGAGAAAAAGGTGAAATGCATTGTTTTGGGGTGAGATGTCCTATAGATATCAATTAGGTTTAACTGGTCTATTGCATCATTTAAAGTTTGTGTTTCCTTGTTAATTTTCTGTTTAGTGGATCTATCCATAGGTGTGAATGGGGTATTAAAGTCACCCACTATTATTGTGTTATTGTTAATTTCCCCTTTCATACTTGTTAGCATTTTGTGCTTACATATTGTGGGGCTCCTATGTTGGGTGCATATATATTTATAATTGTTATATCTTCTTGGATTGATCCTTTGATCATTATGTAGTGTTCTTCTTTGTATCTTTTCACAGCCTTTGTTTTAAAGTCTATTTTATCTGATATGAGTATTGCTACTCCTGCTTTCTTTTGGTCTCTATTTGCATGGAATATCTTTTTCCAGCCCTTCACTTTCAGTCTGTTTGTGTCCCCTGTTTTGAGGTGGGTCTCTTGTAGACAACATAGATAGGGGTCTTGTTTTTGTATCCATTCAGCCAGTCTTTGTCTTTTGGTTGGGGCATTCAACCCATTTAGGTTTAAGTAAATTATTGATAAATATGATCCCGTTGCCATTTACTTTATTGTTTTGGGTTCAAGTTTATACACCCTTTTTGTGTTTCCTGTCTAGAGAAGATCCTTTAGCATTTGTTGGAGAGCTGGTTTGGTGGTGCTGAATTCTCTCAGCTTTTGCTTGTCCGTAAAGCTTTTGATTTCTCCTTCATATTTGAATGAGATCCTTGCTGGGTACAGAAATCTGGGCTGTAGGTTATTTTCTTTCATCACTCTTAAGTATGTTTTGACATTCCCTCCTGGCCTGAAGAGTTTCTATTGGAAGATCAACTGTTATCCTTATGGGGATCCCCTAGCCTGAGAAATCCCATAAACAGAGGAGTCTGGTGGGGTACAGTCCATGAGGTCTCAAAGAGTCGGGCACAACTGAGTGACTAACAACAGCACCCACCCCTGTAGGGTCACACAGAGCAGTTTCACGACAGTGAAAAGCTCTCTGTGCTCTGTTCATCCCTCCCTCCCTGTCCCCCAACCCCTGGCAACCATTGGTCTTTTTACTGTTTCTATAGTTCTGCTTTTTTCCAAGAGTAATGAGGTTGGAATCATGCAGTGTGGAGCTTTTTGAGATTAATTTTTTTTTAGTAATACACATCTAAGGTTCCTCCATGTCTTTTCACCGTTTGAAAACTTATTCATTTTTAGCATTGAACAGTATTCTGTTACTTATCCCATTACCTGCTGAAGGACACCGATGTTGCTTTTTAAGTTTTGGAAAAATGAGTTAATCTGCTGTAAACAACTGCATGCAGGTTTTTGTGTTGATGTAAGTTTCCAGCTCATCTGGATAGACACCAAGCAGCATGACCACTAGATCATAGGGTAAGAGTATATTTACTGTTTAGTCACTCAGTTGTGTCCAACTCTTTGCCACGTCATGGAATATGGCCCATCAGGCTCCTCTGTCCATGGGATTTCCCAGACAGAATACTGGAGTGGGTTACCATTTCCTCTTCAAGGAAGTCTTCCCAACACATGGATCAAACTCATGAGTCTCCTGCATTGTAGTTGAATTCTTAACCACTAGCCCAAGAGTCGGAGAAGGCAATGGCACCCCACTCCAGTACTCTTGCCTGGAAAATCCCATGGATGGAGGAGCCTGGTAGGCTGCAGTCCATGAGGTCGCTAAGAGTTGGACACAACTGAGTGACTTCACTTTGACTTTTCACTTTCATGCATTGGAGAAGGAATTGGCAACCCACTCCAGTGTTCTTGCCTGGAGAATCCCAGGAACAGGGAAGTTTGATGGGCTGCCATCTATGGGGTCCCACAGAGTCGGACATGACTAAAGCAACATAGCAGCAGCAGCCCACGAGTATGTTTCAGTTCAGTTCAGTCACTCAGTCGTGTCCAACTCTTTGCAACCCCATGGACTGCAGCACGCCAGTCCTCCCTGTCCATCACCAACTTCTGGAGTTTACTCAAGTTCATGTCCATTGAGTCGGTGATGCCATCCAACCATCTCATCCTCTGTTATCCCCTTCTCCTCCTGCCTTCAGTCTTTCCCAGCATCAGGGACTTTTCAAATGAGTCAGTTTTTCACATTAGGTGGCCAAAGTATTGGAGTTTCTACTTCAGCATCAGTCCTTCCAATGAATACCCTGGATTGATCTCCTTTAGAATGGACTGGTTGGATCTCCTTGCAGTCCAAGGGACTCTTCAGAGTCTTCTCCGACATGACAGTTCAAAAGCATCAATTCTTTGGTGCTCAGCTTTCTTTAAAATCCAACTCTCACATCCATACATGACCACTGAAAAAACCATAGCCTTGACTAGCGGACTTTGTTGGCAAAGTAATGTCTCTGCTTTTTAATATGCTGTCTAGGTTGGTCATAAGTTTTCTTCAAAGAAGGAAGCATCTTTTAATTTTGTGGCTGCAGTCACCATCTGCAGTGATTTTGGAGCCCCCCAAAATAAAGTCTGTCACTGTTTCCATTGCTTCCTCATGTATTTAGATGGTTAAAAAAAAAGACAATTTACTGAGGAATGATTGACATACAAAATCTAAACATATTTAATTTATTGATGAGTTTGGAGTTAAGTCTACTCCTGTGAAATGACCACCACAGTTTATGCCATAAGCATATCCATTACCTCCAAAATGTCCCTCTCTTCGTTTTTTAAGTGTATTTTTAATCGAAGTATAGTGGCTTTACAATATTGTGTTGGTTTCTGCCATACATCATCCTGAATCGGCCATAGGTATACATGTGTCCCCTCCTCCTTGAACATCCCCCCACCTCCCACTCCTTCCCACCCCTCTAGGTTATCACAGAGCACCTGCTTGAGCACCCTGCATCACACAGAAAATCCCCATCGGCTGTCGATGTTCCATATGGTAATGTGTATGTTTCAGGATTACTCTCAGTTTGTCCCTCCCTCTCCTCCATCCCTGTGTCACCAAGTCTGTCCTCTATGTCTGCCCTGGAAATACTCCATCGTGCCCTGCAAGTGCGGTCTCCTAGATTCCATGTGTATGTGTGAGTATATGATGTTTATATTTCTCTTTCTGACTTTCTTCCCTCTGTATAATAGGTCCTAGGTTCACCCACTACATTGGAACTCACTCAAATACGGTCTTTGTTATGGCTGAGTAGTATTTCATTGTAGACGTGTACCAAA
>NW_024071353.1:0-7768 GCF_014754425.2 Oryx dammah
GATGTCTTGTTCTCTCAGTTCTGGGGATTGGGACCTTGGGCAAAACATTTGGGGGCTCGTCCGGGATCCCCTGACTGAGAAGAACAACACCTTCCAGGCATAAGGGAAGCCTCACTAGGAGGAAATCTATCCGGAAGCCGGCATCAGGTCAGGGGGCGAAAGAGTCGCCCAGCCAGCATAAGTCCGGGGCCCAGCAGTCGAGCTGGAAGGCAGCTGGTTCTGTGAGCCGTTCTGTAAAGGAACGGGGGAAGGCGTTTCTCCCGATCCTGAGTCTGGTGGGCAGTGGACGCCCTTCGGTAAGGTAACTTTGGGGAACAGCAACCCGGGATAGATTTAGTTTAGTGTTTTCAGCTGATATTTGTTTGTCTACTGTCTGTCGCTTGTCTTTGTGCGCCGGCGCCGTGTTTTTTTTGTGTGTTTATTGTGGGTGTTGCCGTCATGGGTCAAAATTATTCTACACCGCTATCTGTGATGACTGACCATTTTTCTGATTTTAAGTCCAAGGCTCAGAATCTGTCCCTGCTAGTAAAGAAAAGCAAGCTAAAAACCCTATGTTCATCTGAGTGGCCGACATTCCAGGTCGGCTGGCCGCCGGAGGGAACTTTCGGGCTGCCGGTCATCCAGGCTGTTAAAGAAAAAATAATGGCTCCTGACCCTCAGGGCCATCCGGACCAAGCTCCTTACATTCTGGTCTGGGAAAATTTAGTAAAAGACCCTCCAGTTTGGCTGAAACCCTTTATTCACAACCCCCCCAGTGCTTCTGTTTCACAGGTCCTGGTCCTGGAAGCCTCTAAGGAAGAAGACCGGGAGGCACGGGAGAGCCGGAAGAAACCGATACTCCAGGAATCTTCTTTATATCCTAGCCTGATTGATTTGGACACTGAAATTTCGCCTCCCCCATATATCCCGCCACCCTTGCTCCCGCAGGTACCTCAGGTGTCGTCCGGGGAACAAAGGGGGAGCTCAGAACCCTCGGCTCCGCCGCGGGAGGCGGGGCCAGCCCAGGGAACTCGCGGAAGGACCCGAGGGGGCGGAGACTCGTCCGACTACGGGAGCCGAGAGGCCCCTTCCTCCACCGTTCGAGCGCTTCCTGTGCGGGTGGGGCCGGCCAATCCTGACGGCGAACGGAATTATCAGTATTGGCCGTTCTCTACCAGCGACTTATATAACTGGAAAGCTCAAAACCCCTCTTTTTCTGAAAAGCCCCAAGGCCTCATTGATCTTTTAGACACTATTCTGTTTACTCACAACCCTACTTGGGATGATTGTCAGCAACTGTTACAGGTTCTTTTCACCACGGAGGAACGGGAGCGAATCCTGTCGGAAGCGCGGAAAAACGTTCCCGGAGCGGATGGGAGACCGACCATGCAGCCACACCTAGTGGAGGAAGGGTTCCCTTCCATGCGGCCGAACTGGGATTTTGAAAGGGCGGAGGGAAGAGAGCGTCTTCAAAGGTACCGCCAGACTCTCATGGCAGGCCTCAGGGCCGCTGCCAGGAAACCTACAAATTTGTCAAAAGTAAGTTTGATAAGACAGGAGCCAAATGAGAGCCCGGCAGCCTTTTTAGAAAGGTTAATGGAAGCCTTTAGGCAGTATACGCCCATGGACCCCCAGGCTGATGAGTCTCGCGCAGCAGTTCTGTTAGCTTTCGTGCACCAGGCAGCTCCAGATATCAGGAGAAAGTTACAGAAGATAGAAGGGCTGGGGGAACTGTCAATACAGGATCTGGTAAGGGCAGCTGAGAAAGTGTTTAATAACAGAGAGACCCCTGAGGAGAGGGAGGACCGGATTAGACGGGAAGAAAGGGAATATGAGGAGCGGATTAGACGGGAGGAAAGGGAATATAGGGCTGAAGAAAACCGGAGAAATCAGAAAGAGCTGGCTCAGATCCTTTTTGCGGGGACGAGAAAAGGGCCTGAAGCCCCGAGAACTAAAGACACCCGGTCGGGAGAAAAGGAAAAACCAGCTAGACCTGCCCTAAAGAGAGACCAATGCGCTTACTGCAAAGAGCAGGGACACTGGAAAAATGAGTGCCCCAAGAGAGATCTAAAGAAAAAGACTGTAAAAAAGGAAGAATCTTTCTCGGGGACCCACGTCTTATATGCAGGAGAGGATAGTGATTAGGGGGGTCAGGGCCCGGCACCTCTCCCCGAGTCCTGGGTAACTATTAATGTGGAGGGGAAACCGGTCGGCTTCATGGTGGATACGGGAGCCCAATACTCAGTTCTCAACCAGAAAATTGGGCCAATGTCCAAAAAGACTAGCTTGGTCCAGGGAGCCACCGGGACAAAGAGATATTACTGGACTACTAAACGAAAAGTGGACTTGGGAGCCCAACGGGTGTCCCACTCATTTCTGGTGATTCCGGAATGTCCGGCCCCTTTATTGGGAAGAGATCTATTGACCAAAGTCAATGCGCAAATTCACTTTGACTCTGGGGGGATATCAGTCACAGACGGGCTTGGACAACCAATTCATGTGTTATCCCTGGCACTGAGAGATGAATACAGACTATATTCACCAAAGCCCCCTGCAGCGGTGGATCCTGCTATGCAACAGTGGCTTCAGAAATACCCTCTGGCCTGGGCAGAGATAGCAGGAGTAGGGCTGGCCAAGCAAAGACCCCCCATTGTTGTTGAATTAAAAGCAAATGCAATTCCTGTGAGGGTGAAACAGTATCCCATGAGCCAGGAGGCCCGGCAAGGAATTATGCCACACATCCAGCGCCTCCTGAAGGCAGGAATTCTCAAAAGGTGCCGGTCCCCATGGAATACTCCCCTGTTGCCTGTGAAAAAGCCCGGGGGAACAGACTTTAGACCAGTCCAAGATCTTCGTGAAGTCAACAAACGGGTGAGTGACATTCATCCCACTGTCCCTAACCCATACACCCTCCTGAGCCGCTTGCCACCAGACTATGTCTGGTATACAATTTTAGACTTGAAAGATGCCTTTTTCAGCTTGCCTTTGGCACCCCAGAGCCAGGAAATCTTCGCTTTTGAATGGGCGGATGAGGACGGCCAAACTGTGGTGCAGCTGACCTGGACTCGCCTCCCACAGGGGTTCAAAAACTCGCCAACGTTGTTCAATGAGGCTTTAGGCGAAGATCTCTGTGAGTATCGAACCAGTCACCCCGAAGTCGTTCTGTTGCAGTATGTAGATGACCTAATGCTGGCCGCTACTACTAAGGAGGTATGCCTAAAGGCCACAGGCGATCTCCTCCAGACCTTGGGGACATTAGGGTACCGGGCAAGTGCGAAGAAGGCCCAAATTGCTAGACAGGAAGTCATTTATTTGGGATATAAAATAAAACAGGGACAAAGATGGTTGACTCAGGCTATGAAAGAGACTATTCTACGGATCCCTGAGCCAACAACTCCCCGGCATGTGAGAGAGTTTTTGGGGACTGTTGGGTACTGCAGGCTATGGATCATGGGGTTTGCTGAAAAGGCCCGACCTCTATATGAAGGAAGTAGAGAAAATAGAGACTGGACTTGGACTGAGCCAATGAGGCGGGCATTTCAGGAGCTTCGACAAGCGTTACTGGAAGCCCCAGCCCTTGCTCTCCCTGACCCAGCTAAGCCGTTTCAACTGTTTGTGGATGAAAAGCAGGGAGTAGGGAAGGGAGTCCTGACGCAGCAATGGGGACCATGGAGACGGCCTGTGGCATATCTCTCTAAACGACTGGATCCGGTAGCTGCGGGATGGCCACCCTGTCTCCGTATCATCGCGGCCACTGCTCTCCTTGTCCATGATGCTGACAAGCTGACTTATGGACAGCGTCTCCTGGTCTACACTCCTCATGCCATAGAGGGAATCCTCAAACAGCCACCGGGTAAGTGGATTTCTAATGCTCGCTTAACCCATTACCAGGCCCTGCTGCTGGATGCTCCCCGGATACACTTTCAAACACCTTGTTTTCTGAACCCTGCCACTTTGCTACCCATCCCGGAGGAGGACGGGCCCCTCCATGACTGTGTTGAGGTGTTAGCTGAGGTAACCGCCATACGAAAAGACCTCAGCGACCTGCCATTAAAAAACAGTGAGCTGGTATGGTTCACAGATGGGAGCAGTTATATAAAGGATGGACAGAGAAAAGCGGGGGCAGCCATAGTGGATGACACTGGAAGGATCATTTGGGCTGAGGCCTTGCCCCCTGGGACATCAGCTCAAAAAGCAGAACTGATAGCTATGATACAAGCATTAGAGAGGGCAAAAGGGAAAAGAGTCACTGTTTACACCGACAGCCGATATGTATTCGGCACTGTGCACATTCAAGGCCCCATATATAAAGAGCGGGGGCTCTTGACGGCGGAGGGAAAAGAGATTAAAAACGTGCCTGAGATTCGCAGACTCTTGGCAGCTGTCCACTTGCCCCGGGCAGTGTCCATAGTGCATGTCCCGGGACACCAGAAAGGAGAGGGTGCCAGGGCCCGAGGCAACCGTGCAGCCGATGCAGCAGCCCGTGAGGCAGCTGCTGGGGACCACAAGGCCCATATACTGACTGTGGGATTGCCACCGCCGGGGATGGGAACGCTTCCCCCAAGCCCCATGTACTCCGCCTCTGATTTGAGCTGGGTGCAAGATAATACCACCCGTCCTGCTGGCAAAAATGGATGGTATCGGGACCAAGATGACAACCTGTTGCTTCCTGCCGACCTGGGCAGGCATCTCTGTACCCATTTACATCAAACCACCCATTTGGGAGAGAAAAAGACTTTGACACTCCTACAAACAGCGCAGTTGCGGTTTCCCCAACAGAAGAAAACCATCCAGGATATAGTCCGCTCCTGCAAGGCCTGTCAGATGATGAGACCGGGAAAAGGACAGCACACAGGTGTAAGATATCGGGGGGAAAGGCCAGGACATCATTGGGAAATAGATTTCACTGAGGTAAGGCCAGGCAAGTATGGGTACCGTTACCTGTTAGTTTTGGTTGATACGTTTTCCGGGTGGGTAGAAGCTTACCCCACTAAAAAGGAGACAGCGGTAGTGGTGGCTAAGAAACTCCTAGAAGAGATTATACCTAGGTTTGGGCTGCCGGTATCTATTGGCTCTGACAATGGACCTGCATTTGTGAGTAAAATTGTGCAGGGACTGGCCTCAGCCCTGGGGACCAAATGGAAGTTACATTGCGAGTACAGTCCCCAGAGCTCAGGACAGGTAGAAAGAATGAATCGGACCCTAAAAGAAACTTTGACAAAACTGGCAATTGAGACTGGCGGGGACTGGGTGACCCTCCTTCCTTTCGCGCTTTTTCGGGCACGCAATACCCCCTATAAACTAGGTCTGACTCCCTTTGAAATTGTATATGGAAGTCCACCTCCCATTTGTCCAGTGTCTGAAGGAAAGAGTAAACCTCCTCTTTCGTTACGTGCCTTCCAACAGGAAATGCTAGCTTTGAGTAAGGTGCATAAACATATCTGGTCACTAATACGGAAAATTTATGAGAACCAGAATGAAGGGACGATCCCGTCCCATGATATAGGACCGGGGGATTGGGTTTGGGTCAAGAGACATCAGTCAAAGACCTTGGAACCAAGATGGAAGGGCCCTTATGTTGTTCTCCTTACCACCCCTACTGCCCTCAAGGTGGACGGAATTGGACCCTGGATACACTGCAGCCACGCACGGAGGGCCACCCCCGAAGAACAAGAGAGGGCCCAAAGAGAATGGAAGCCGATACTGCATCCCTCCAATCCCTTAAAACTGAAACTCGCCCGGCAGCAGGTCTCGGATGGATCAACCTGACTCTTCTGATAACAGCCACCTTCCTGGACCCCGGGACAGTCAGCGCTAACCCTCATCAACCAATGAACCTGACTTGGATGATTCTGAGCGCAACTACGGGAGAGGTAATTAACTCCACCTCGGCCATTCATCCCCAAAACACCTGGTGGCCGGACTTGGAGTTCGACCTCTGTCTTTTGGCTGCGGGATCATGGGACATCGGCGACTGGGAGGTAAAGATGCCCGGCAAGCCTGAATGTGGGGCTGGCATTAATAGGTGTAATACTCGACCCCCCACTAACTCGGGGCCTGGGTGCAGCCACTTCATCCAACGGGCAAGCTTGCGGAAAACACCCTTCTATGTGTGCCCTGGAGGGAGACGGGACCGGGCGACCGTCAATAAATGCGGGGGTGCTGATGAGTTTTATTGCGCCAGCTGGGGATGCGAGTCAACGGGGACAGTCCATTGGGAGCCCCCTGCTAGAGGGGACTTGATTACCTTGGGTCGCGTTCCAGGGCCCGCTGGGCTAACTGGGGGACACAAAAGGGGGTCCCTCATAACCGGGCCTTGTATGAATTTTCTTTGTAACCCTGTAAGGCTCAAATTCTCAGCTGAAGGGAAGAGGTTCCCTGGATGGGAAGCCGGACAATCTTGGGGCCTACGGTTATATCAGTCAGGATATAACAGTGGGTTGCTGTTCACTGTCAGGTTAAAAGTAGGACCCATACAGATCGGTCCAACTCGGGGCATAGGGCCCAATTCAATTCTAGTGCCTCGAGAGCCTACCCATGCCCCCATTCGGCCTGCACACACCCCCGCCCGAGAACCCACCCAAATGCCTCCCGGGCCCTACATTACTAACACAAGCAACTCCCCTCCAGCTAGCCGTGCGGGATTTAGTATTAAAGACGAGCAGGACCCATTATTTAATATGATAATCAGCTCCTATCGGGTTCTAAATTCCACGCGCCCAGATCTGACTAGCAGTTGCTGGTTATGTTATGACATCAAACCCCCCTATTATGAAGGTATAGCTGTCCCAGGAAGTTACAGTGCAACCCAAAACCACGCAGCTTGCCGATGGCAGCAGAAAGGAAACGCCAGATTAACCCTCCAACAAGTGACCGGGCAGGGCCTTTGCATAGGAAATGTCCCCCAGACCTATCAACACCTCTGCAAGTCTATAAATTCCACAGTGACAAACAGGTACCTGGTACCTCCCCAGGACAATTGGTGGGCCTGCTCCACAGGTTTAGCCCCTTGTGTTCACGGGCAGGTGTTAAATAATTCCAAAGATTTCTGTGTATTGGTACTATTAGTCCCCCGACTGTTCTATCACTCCAATAATGAAATCCTCCCGAAACTAGAAGCTGCACACCGGTCTAAGAGAGAGCCAGTCTCAGCCTTAACCCTCACAGTCCTACTAGGGTTAGGGGCAGCTGGGGCCGGAACTGGAATATCTTCTTTAATAATGCAAAATCAACACTATTCTAGCCTAAGAGCAGCCATTGATCTTGATATCGAAAGATTAGAAAGCTCAATCAGCCACCTTGAAAAGTCCCTTACTTCACTATCAGAAGTGGTTTTGCAGAACAGGAGGGGCCTAGATTTGATCTTCCTGCAACAAGGCGGATTATGTGCGGCCTTAGGAGAGGAATGTTGCTTCTATGCAGACCACACTGGGGTGGTAAGAGAGTCTATGGCAAAAGTGAGAGAAGGGTTAGCACTGCGCAAGAGAGAGCGAGAAGCCCAACAGGGATGGTTCGAGTCGTGGTTCCAGCAATCTCCTTGGCTAACAACACTAATTTCTACCTTGCTCGGACCGCTTATCATACTCCTACTCATTCTCACCTTTGGCCCGTGTATTTTAAACAGATTAATAACCTTTGTAAAAGAACGTGTCAGTACAGTTCAGGTAATGGTATTGAGACAACAATACCAGGCAGTGAATGGAGAGGAGGATTCCTCTCCATGATCAAAGGACAAGGGAGGAATGTTGAGGCCTGATAGAGGCCATGACTAAAATAGGCTGGAGCAAGC
>NW_024071354.1:0-7767 GCF_014754425.2 Oryx dammah
TGCTTGCTCCAGCCTATTTTAGTCATGGCCTCTATCAGGCCTCAACATTCTTCCCTTGTCCTTTGATCATGGAGAGGAATCCTCCTCTCCATTCACTGCCTGGTATTGTTGTCTCAATACCATTACCTGAACTGTACTGACACGTTCTTTTACAAAGGTTATTAATCTGTTTAAAATACACGGGCCAAAGGTGAGAATGAGTAGGAGTATGATAAGCGGTCCAAGCAAGGTAGAAATTAGTGTTGTTAGCCAAGGAGATTGCTGGAACCACGACTCGAACCATCCCTGTTGGGCTTCTCGCTCTCTCTTGCGCAGTGCTAACCCTTCTCTCACTTTTGCCATAGACTCTCTTACCACCCCAGTGTGGTCTGCATAGAAGCAACATTCCTCTCCTAAGGCCGCACATAATCCGCCTTGTTGCAGGAAGATCAAATCTAGGCCCCTCCTGTTCTGCAAAACCACTTCTGATAGTGAAGTAAGGGACTTTTCAAGGTGGCTGATTGAGCTTTCTAATCTTTCGATATCAAGATCAATGGCTGCTCTTAGGCTAGAATAGTGTTGATTTTGCATTATTAAAGAAGATATTCCAGTTCCGGCCCCAGCTGCCCCTAACCCTAGTAGGACTGTGAGGGTTAAGGCTGAGACTGGCTCTCTCTTAGACCGGTGTGCAGCTTCTAGTTTCGGGAGGATTTCATTATTGGAGTGATAGAACAGTCGGGGGACTAATAGTACCAATACACAGAAATCTTTGGAATTATTTAACACCTGCCCGTGAACACAAGGGGCTAAACCTGTGGAGCAGGCCCACCAATTGTCCTGGGGAGGTACCAGGTACCTGTTTGTCACTGTGGAATTTATAGACTTGCAGAGGTGTTGATAGGTCTGGGGGACATTTCCTATGCAAAGGCCCTGCCCGGTCACTTGTTGGAGGGTTAATCTGGCGTTTCCTTTCTGCTGCCATCGGCAAGCTGCGTGGTTTTGGGTTGCACTGTAACTTCCTGGGACAGCTATACCTTCATAATAGGGGGGTTTGATGTCATAACATAACCAGCAACTGCTAGTCAGATCTGGGCGCGTGGAATTTAGAACCCGATAGGAGCTGATTATCATATTAAATAATGGGTCCTGCTCGTCTTTAATACTAAATCCCGCACGGCTAGCTGGAGGGGAGTTGCTTGTGTTAGTAATGTAGGGCCCGGGAGGCATTTGGGTGGGTTCTCGGGCGGGGGTGTGTGCAGGCCGAATGGGGGCATGGGTAGGCTCTCGAGGCACTAGAATTGAATTGGGCCCTATGCCCCGAGTTGGACCGATCTGTATGGGTCCTACTTTTAACCTGACAGTGAACAGCAACCCACTGTTATATCCTGACTGATATAACCGTAGGCCCCAAGATTGTCCGGCTTCCCATCCAGGGAACCTCTTCCCTTCAGCTGAGAATTTGAGCCTTACAGGGTTACAAAGAAAATTCATACAAGGCCCGGTTATGAGGGACCCCCTTTTGTGTCCCCCAGTTAGCCCAGCGGGCCCTGGAACGCGACCCAAGGTAATCAAGTCCCCTCTAGCAGGGGGCTCCCAATGGACTGTCCCCGTTGACTCGCATCCCCAGCTGGCGCAATAAAACTCATCAGCACCCCCGCATTTATTGACGGTCGCCCGGTCCCGTCTCCCTCCAGGGCACACATAGAAGGGTGTTTTCCGCAAGCTTGCCCGTTGGATGAAGTGGCTGCACCCAGGCCCTGAGTTAGTGGGGGGTCGAGTATTACACCTATTAATGCCAGCCCCACATTCAGGCTTGCCGGGCATCTTTACCTCCCAGTCGCCGATGTCCCATGATCCCGCAGCCAAAAGACAGAGGTCGAACTCCAAGTCCGGCCACCAGGTGTTTTGGGGATGAATGGCCGAGGTGGAGTTAATTACCTCTCCCGTAGTTGCGCTCAGAATCATCCAAGTCAGGTTCATTGGTTGATGAGGGTTAGCGCTGACTGTCCCGGGGTCCAGGAAGGTGGCTGTTATCAGAAGAGTCAGGTTGATCCATCCGAGACCTGCTGCCGGGCGAGTTTCAGTTTTAAGGGATTGGAGGGATGCAGTATCGGCTTCCATTCTCTTTGGGCCCTCTCTTGTTCTTCGGGGGTGGCCCTCCGTGCGTGGCTGCAGTGTATCCAGGGTCCAATTCCGTCCACCTTGAGGGCAGTAGGGGTGGTAAGGAGAACAACATAAGGGCCCTTCCATCTTGGTTCCAAGGTCTTTGACTGATGTCTCTTGACCCAAACCCAATCCCCCGGTCCTATATCATGGGACGGGATCGTCCCTTCATTCTGGTTCTCATAAATTTTCCGTATTAGTGACCAGATATGTTTATGCACCTTACTCAAAGCTAGCATTTCCTGTTGGAAGGCACGTAACGAAAGAGGAGGTTTACTCTTTCCTTCAGACACTGGACAAATGGGAGGTGGACTTCCATATACAATTTCAAAGGGAGTCAGACCTAGTTTATAGGGGGTATTGCGTGCCCGAAAAAGCGCGAAAGGAAGGAGGGTCACCCAGTCCCCGCCAGTCTCAATTGCCAGTTTTGTCAAAGTTTCTTTTAGGGTCCGATTCATTCTTTCTACCTGTCCTGAGCTCTGGGGACTGTACTCGCAATGTAACTTCCATTTGGTCCCCAGGGCTGAGGCCAGTCCCTGCACAATTTTACTCACAAATGCAGGTCCATTGTCAGAGCCAATAGATACCGGCAGCCCAAACCTAGGTATAATCTCTTCTAGGAGTTTCTTAGCCACCACTACCGCTGTCTCCTTTTTAGTGGGGTAAGCTTCTACCCACCCGGAAAACGTATCAACCAAAACTAACAGGTAACGGTACCCATACTTGCCTGGCCTTACCTCAGTGAAATCTATTTCCCAATGATGTCCTGGCCTTTCCCCCCGATATCTTACACCTGTGTGCTGTCCTTTTCCCGGTCTCATCATCTGACAGGCCTTGCAGGAGCGGACTATATCCTGGATGGTTTTCTTCTGTTGGGGAAACCGCAACTGCGCTGTTTGTAGGAGTGTCAAAGTCTTTTTCTCTCCCAAATGGGTGGTTTGATGTAAATGGGTACAGAGATGCCTGCCCAGGTCGGCAGGAAGCAACAGGTTGTCATCTTGGTCCCGATACCATCCGTTTTTGCCAGCAGGACGGGTGGTATTATCTTGCACCCAGCTCAAATCAGAGGCGGAGTACATGGGGCTTGGGGGAAGCGTTCCCATCCCCGGCGGTGGCAATCCCACAGTCAGTATATGGGCCTCGTGGTCCCCAGCAGCTGCCTCACGGGCTGCTGCATCGGCTGCACGGTTGCCTCGGGCCCTGGCACCCTCTCCTTTCTGGTGTCCCGGGACATGCACTATGGACACTGCCCGGGGCAAGTGGACAGCTGCCAAGAGTCTGCGAATCTCAGGCACGTTTTTAATCTCTTTTCCCTCCGCCGTCAAGAGCCCCCGCTCTTTATATATGGGGCCTTGAATGTGCACAGTGCCGAATACATATCGGCTGTCAGTGTAAACAGTGACTCTTTTCCCTTTTGCCCTCTCTAATGCTTGTATCATAGCTATCAGTTCTGCTTTTTGAGCTGATGTCCCAGGGGGCAAGGCCTCAGCCCAAATGATCCTTCCAGTGTCATCCACTATGGCTGCCCCCGCTTTTCTCTGTCCATCCTTTATATAACTGCTCCCATCTGTGAACCATACCAGCTCACTGTTTTTTAATGGCAGGTCGCTGAGGTCTTTTCGTATGGCGGTTACCTCAGCTAACACCTCAACACAGTCATGGAGGGGCCCGTCCTCCTCCGGGATGGGTAGCAAAGTGGCAGGGTTCAGAAAACAAGGTGTTTGAAAGTGTATCCGGGGAGCATCCAGCAGCAGGGCCTGGTAATGGGTTAAGCGAGCATTAGAAATCCACTTACCCGGTGGCTGTTTGAGGATTCCCTCTATGGCATGAGGAGTGTAGACCAGGAGACGCTGTCCATAAGTCAGCTTGTCAGCATCATGGACAAGGAGAGCAGTGGCCGCGATGATACGGAGACAGGGTGGCCATCCCGCAGCTACCGGATCCAGTCGTTTAGAGAGATATGCCACAGGCCGTCTCCATGGTCCCCATTGCTGCGTCAGGACTCCCTTCCCTACTCCCTGCTTTTCATCCACAAACAGTTGAAACGGCTTAGCTGGGTCAGGGAGAGCAAGGGCTGGGGCTTCCAGTAACGCCTGTCGAAGCTCCTGAAATGCCCGCCTCATTGGCTCAGTCCAAGTCCAGTCTCTATTTTCTCTACTTCCTTCATATAGAGGTCGGGCCTTTTCAGCAAACCCCATGATCCATAGCCTGCAGTACCCAACAGTCCCCAAAAACTCTCTCACATGCCGGGGAGTTGTTGGCTCAGGGATCCGTAGAATAGTCTCTTTCATAGCCTGAGTCAACCATCTTTGTCCCTGTTTTATTTTATATCCCAAATAAATGACTTCCTGTCTAGCAATTTGGGCCTTCTTCGCACTTGCCCGGTACCCTAATGTCCCCAAGGTCTGGAGGAGATCGCCTGTGGCCTTTAGGCATACCTCCTTAGTAGTAGCGGCCAGCATTAGGTCATCTACATACTGCAACAGAACGACTTTGGGGTGACTGGTTCGATACTCACAGAGATCTTCGCCTAAAGCCTCATTGAACAACGTTGGCGAGTTTTTGAACCCCTGTGGGAGGCGAGTCCAGGTCAGCTGCACCACAGTTTGGCCGTCCTCATCAGCCCATTCAAAAGCGAAGATTTCCTGGCTCTGGGGTGCCAAAGGCAAGCTGAAAAAGGCATCTTTCAAGTCTAAAATTGTATACCAGACATAGTCTGGTGGCAAGCGGCTCAGGAGGGTGTATGGGTTAGGGACAGTGGGATGAATGTCACTCACCCGTTTGTTGACTTCACGAAGATCTTGGACTGGTCTAAAGTCTGTTCCCCCGGGCTTTTTCACAGGCAACAGGGGAGTATTCCATGGGGACCGGCACCTTTTGAGAATTCCTGCCTTCAGGAGGCGCTGGATGTGTGGCATAATTCCTTGCCGGGCCTCCTGGCTCATGGGATACTGTTTCACCCTCACAGGAATTGCATTTGCTTTTAATTCAACAACAATGGGGGGTCTTTGCTTGGCCAGCCCTACTCCTGCTATCTCTGCCCAGGCCAGAGGGTATTTCTGAAGCCACTGTTGCATAGCAGGATCCACCGCTGCAGGGGGCTTTGGTGAATATAGTCTGTATTCATCTCTCAGTGCCAGGGATAACACATGAATTGGTTGTCCAAGCCCGTCTGTGACTGATATCCCCCCAGAGTCAAAGTGAATTTGCGCATTGACTTTGGTCAATAGATCTCTTCCCAATAAAGGGGCCGGACATTCCGGAATCACCAGAAATGAGTGGGACACCCGTTGGGCTCCCAAGTCCACTTTTCGTTTAGTAGTCCAGTAATATCTCTTTGTCCCGGTGGCTCCCTGGACCAAGCTAGTCTTTTTGGACTTGGCCCAATTTTCTGGTTGAGAACTGAGTATTGGGCTCCCGTATCCACCATGAAGCCGACCGGTTTCCCCTCCACATTAATAGTTACCCAGGACTCGGGGAGAGGTGCCGGGCCCTGACCCCCCTAATCACTATCCTCTCCTGCATATAAGACGTGGGTCCCCGAGAAAGATTCTTCCTTTTTTACAGTCTTTTTCTTTAGATCTCTCTTGGGGCACTCATTTTTCCAGTGTCCCTGCTCTTTGCAGTAAGCGCATTGGTCTCTCTTTAGGGCAGGTCTAGCTGGTTTTTCCTTTTCTCCCGACCGGGTGTCTTTAGTTCTCGGGGCTTCAGGCCCTTTTCTCGTCCCCGCAAAAAGGATCTGAGCCAGCTCTTTCTGATTTCTCCGGTTTTCTTCAGCCCTATATTCCCTTTCCTCCCGTCTAATCCGCTCCTCATATTCTCTTTCTTCCTGTCTAATCCGGTCCTCCCTCTCCTCAGGGGTCTCTCTGTTATTAAACACTTTCTCAGCTGCCCTTACCAGATCCTGTATTGACAGTTCCCCCAGCCCTTCTATCTTCTGTAACTTTCTCCTGATATCTGGAGCTGCCTGGTTCACAAAAGCTAACAGAACTGCTGCGCGAGACTCATCAGCCTGGGGGTCCATGGGCGTATACTGCCTAAAGGCTTCCATTAACCTTTCTAAAAAGGCTGCCGGGCTCTCATTTAGCTCCTGTCTTATCAAACTTACTTTTGACAAATTTGTAGGTTTCCTGGCAGCGGCCCTGAGGCCGGCCATGAGAGTCTGGCGGTACCTTTGAAGACGCTCTCTTCCCTCCGCCCTTTCAAAATCCCAGTTCGGCCGCATGGAAGGGAACCCCTCCTCCACTAGGTGTGGCTGCATGGTCGGTCTCCCATCCGCTCCGGGAACGTTTTTCCGCGCTTCCGACAGGATTCGCTCCCGTTCCTCCGTGGTGAAAAGAACCTGTAACAGTTGCTGACAATCATCCCAAGTAGGGTTGTGAGTAAACAGAATAGTGTCTAAAAGATCAATGAGGCCTTGGGGCTTTTCAGAAAAAGAGGGGTTTTGAGCTTTCCAGTTATATAAGTCGCTGGTAGAGAACGGCCAATACTGATAATTCCGTTCGCCGTCAGGATTGGCCGGCCCCACCCGCACAGGAAGCGCTCGAACGGTGGAGGAAGGGGCCTCTCGGCTCCCGTAGTCGGACGAGTCTCCGCCCCCTCGGGTCCTTCCGCGAGTTCCCTGGGCTGGCCCCGCCTCCCGCGGCGGAGCCGAGGGTTCTGAGCTCCCTCTTTGTTCCCCAGACGACACCTGAGGTACCTGCGGGAGCAAGGGTGGCGGGATATATGGGGGAGGCGAAATTTCAGTGTCCAAATCAATCAGGCTAGGATATAAAGAAGATTCCTGGAGTATCGGTTTCTTCCGGCTCTCCCGTGCCTCCCGGTCCTCTTCCTTAGAGGCTTCCAGGACCAGGACCTGTGAAACAGAAGCACTGGGGGGGTTGTGAATAAAGGGTTTCAGCCAAACTGGAGGGTCTTTTACTAAATTTTCCCAGACCAGGATGTAAGGAGCTTGGTCCGGATGGCCCTGAGGGTCAGGAGCCATTATTTTTTCTTTAACAGCCTGGATGACCGGCAGCCCGAAAGTTCCCTCCGGCGGCCAGCCGACCTGGAATGTCGGCCACTCAGATGAACATAGGGTTTTTAGCTTGCTTTTCTTTACTAGCAGGGACAGATTCTGAGCCTTGGACTTAAAATCAGAAAAATGGTCAGTCATCACAGATAGCGGTGTAGAATAATTTTGACCCATGACGGCAACACCCACAATAAACACACAAAAAAACACGGCGCCGGCGCACAAAGACAAGCGACAGACAGTAGACAAACAAATATCAGCTGAAAACACTAAACTAAATCTATCCCGGGGTGCTGTTCCCCAAAGTTACCTTACCGAAGGGCGTCCACTGCCCACCAGACTCAGGATCGGGAGAAACGCCTTCCCCCGTTCCTTTACAGAACGGCTCACAGAACCAGCTGCCTTCCAGCTCGACTGCTGGGCCCCGGACTTATGCTGGCTGGGCGACTCTTTCGCCCCCTGACCTGATGCCGGCTTCCGGATAGATTTCCTCCTAGTGAGGCTTCCCTTATGCCTGGAAGGTGTTGTTCTTCTCAGTCAGGGGATCCCGGACGAGCCCCCAAATGTTTTGCCCAAGGTCCCAATCCCCAGAACTGAGAGAACAAGACATC
>NW_024071355.1:0-7767 GCF_014754425.2 Oryx dammah
TGCTTGCTCCAGCCTATTTTAGTCATGGCCTCTATCAGGCCTCAACATTCTTCCCTTGTCCTTTGATCATGGAGAGGAATCCTCCTCTCCATTCACTGCCTGGTATTGTTGTCTCAATACCATTACCTGAACTGTACTGACACGTTCTTTTACAAAGGTTATTAATCTGTTTAAAATACACGGGCCAAAGGTGAGAATGAGTAGGAGTATGATAAGCGGTCCAAGCAAGGTAGAAATTAGTGTTGTTAGCCAAGGAGATTGCTGGAACCACGACTCGAACCATCCCTGTTGGGCTTCTCGCTCTCTCTTGCGCAGTGCTAACCCTTCTCTCACTTTTGCCATAGACTCTCTTACCACCCCAGTGTGGTCTGCATAGAAGCAACATTCCTCTCCTAAGGCCGCACATAATCCGCCTTGTTGCAGGAAGATCAAATCTAGGCCCCTCCTGTTCTGCAAAACCACTTCTGATAGTGAAGTAAGGGACTTTTCAAGGTGGCTGATTGAGCTTTCTAATCTTTCGATATCAAGATCAATGGCTGCTCTTAGGCTAGAATAGTGTTGATTTTGCATTATTAAAGAAGATATTCCAGTTCCGGCCCCAGCTGCCCCTAACCCTAGTAGGACTGTGAGGGTTAAGGCTGAGACTGGCTCTCTCTTAGACCGGTGTGCAGCTTCTAGTTTCGGGAGGATTTCATTATTGGAGTGATAGAACAGTCGGGGGACTAATAGTACCAATACACAGAAATCTTTGGAATTATTTAACACCTGCCCGTGAACACAAGGGGCTAAACCTGTGGAGCAGGCCCACCAATTGTCCTGGGGAGGTACCAGGTACCTGTTTGTCACTGTGGAATTTATAGACTTGCAGAGGTGTTGATAGGTCTGGGGGACATTTCCTATGCAAAGGCCCTGCCCGGTCACTTGTTGGAGGGTTAATCTGGCGTTTCCTTTCTGCTGCCATCGGCAAGCTGCGTGGTTTTGGGTTGCACTGTAACTTCCTGGGACAGCTATACCTTCATAATAGGGGGGTTTGATGTCATAACATAACCAGCAACTGCTAGTCAGATCTGGGCGCGTGGAATTTAGAACCCGATAGGAGCTGATTATCATATTAAATAATGGGTCCTGCTCGTCTTTAATACTAAATCCCGCACGGCTAGCTGGAGGGGAGTTGCTTGTGTTAGTAATGTAGGGCCCGGGAGGCATTTGGGTGGGTTCTCGGGCGGGGGTGTGTGCAGGCCGAATGGGGGCATGGGTAGGCTCTCGAGGCACTAGAATTGAATTGGGCCCTATGCCCCGAGTTGGACCGATCTGTATGGGTCCTACTTTTAACCTGACAGTGAACAGCAACCCACTGTTATATCCTGACTGATATAACCGTAGGCCCCAAGATTGTCCGGCTTCCCATCCAGGGAACCTCTTCCCTTCAGCTGAGAATTTGAGCCTTACAGGGTTACAAAGAAAATTCATACAAGGCCCGGTTATGAGGGACCCCCTTTTGTGTCCCCCAGTTAGCCCAGCGGGCCCTGGAACGCGACCCAAGGTAATCAAGTCCCCTCTAGCAGGGGGCTCCCAATGGACTGTCCCCGTTGACTCGCATCCCCAGCTGGCGCAATAAAACTCATCAGCACCCCTGCATTTATTGACGGTCGCCCGGTCCCGTCTCCCTCCAGGGCACACATAGAAGGGTGTTTTCCGCAAGCTTGCCCGTTGGATGAAGTGGCTGCACCCAGGCCCTGAGTTAGTGGGGGGTCGAGTATTACACCTATTAATGCCAGCCCCACATTCAGGCTTGCCGGGCATCTTTACCTCCCAGTCGCCGATGTCCCATGATCCCGCAGCCAAAAGACAGAGGTCGAACTCCAAGTCCGGCCACCAGGTGTTTTGGGGATGAATGGCCGAGGTGGAGTTAATTACCTCTCCCGTAGTTGCGCTCAGAATCATCCAAGTCAGGTTCATTGGTTGATGAGGGTTAGCGCTGACTGTCCCGGGGTCCAGGAAGGTGGCTGTTATCAGAAGAGTCAGGTTGATCCATCCGAGACCTGCTGCCGGGCGAGTTTCAGTTTTAAGGGATTGGAGGGATGCAGTATCGGCTTCCATTCTCTTTGGGCCCTCTCTTGTTCTTCGGGGGTGGCCCTCCGTGCGTGGCTGCAGTGTATCCAGGGTCCAATTCCGTCCACCTTGAGGGCAGTAGGGGTGGTAAGGAGAACAACATAAGGGCCCTTCCATCTTGGTTCCAAGGTCTTTGACTGATGTCTCTTGACCCAAACCCAATCCCCCGGTCCTATATCATGGGACGGGATCGTCCCTTCATTCTGGTTCTCATAAATTTTCCGTATTAGTGACCAGATATGTTTATGCACCTTACTCAAAGCTAGCATTTCCTGTTGGAAGGCACGTAACGAAAGAGGAGGTTTACTCTTTCCTTCAGACACTGGACAAATGGGAGGTGGACTTCCATATACAATTTCAAAGGGAGTCAGACCTAGTTTATAGGGGGTATTGCGTGCCCGAAAAAGCGCGAAAGGAAGGAGGGTCACCCAGTCCCCGCCAGTCTCAATTGCCAGTTTTGTCAAAGTTTCTTTTAGGGTCCGATTCATTCTTTCTACCTGTCCTGAGCTCTGGGGACTGTACTCGCAATGTAACTTCCATTTGGTCCCCAGGGCTGAGGCCAGTCCCTGCACAATTTTACTCACAAATGCAGGTCCATTGTCAGAGCCAATAGATACCGGCAGCCCAAACCTAGGTATAATCTCTTCTAGGAGTTTCTTAGCCACCACTACCGCTGTCTCCTTTTTAGTGGGGTAAGCTTCTACCCACCCGGAAAACGTATCAACCAAAACTAACAGGTAACGGTACCCATACTTGCCTGGCCTTACCTCAGTGAAATCTATTTCCCAATGATGTCCTGGCCTTTCCCCCCGATATCTTACACCTGTGTGCTGTCCTTTTCCCGGTCTCATCATCTGACAGGCCTTGCAGGAGCGGACTATATCCTGGATGGTTTTCTTCTGTTGGGGAAACCGCAACTGCGCTGTTTGTAGGAGTGTCAAAGTCTTTTTCTCTCCCAAATGGGTGGTTTGATGTAAATGGGTACAGAGATGCCTGCCCAGGTCGGCAGGAAGCAACAGGTTGTCATCTTGGTCCCGATACCATCCGTTTTTGCCAGCAGGACGGGTGGTATTATCTTGCACCCAGCTCAAATCAGAGGCGGAGTACATGGGGCTTGGGGGAAGCGTTCCCATCCCCGGCGGTGGCAATCCCACAGTCAGTATATGGGCCTCGTGGTCCCCAGCAGCTGCCTCACGGGCTGCTGCATCGGCTGCACGGTTGCCTCGGGCCCTGGCACCCTCTCCTTTCTGGTGTCCCGGGACATGCACTATGGACACTGCCCGGGGCAAGTGGACAGCTGCCAAGAGTCTGCGAATCTCAGGCACGTTTTTAATCTCTTTTCCCTCCGCCGTCAAGAGCCCCCGCTCTTTATATATGGGGCCTTGAATGTGCACAGTGCCGAATACATATCGGCTGTCAGTGTAAACAGTGACTCTTTTCCCTTTTGCCCTCTCTAATGCTTGTATCATAGCTATCAGTTCTGCTTTTTGAGCTGATGTCCCAGGGGGCAAGGCCTCAGCCCAAATGATCCTTCCAGTGTCATCCACTATGGCTGCCCCCGCTTTTCTCTGTCCATCCTTTATATAACTGCTCCCATCTGTGAACCATACCAGCTCACTGTTTTTTAATGGCAGGTCGCTGAGGTCTTTTCGTATGGCGGTTACCTCAGCTAACACCTCAACACAGTCATGGAGGGGCCCGTCCTCCTCCGGGATGGGTAGCAAAGTGGCAGGGTTCAGAAAACAAGGTGTTTGAAAGTGTATCCGGGGAGCATCCAGCAGCAGGGCCTGGTAATGGGTTAAGCGAGCATTAGAAATCCACTTACCCGGTGGCTGTTTGAGGATTCCCTCTATGGCATGAGGAGTGTAGACCAGGAGACGCTGTCCATAAGTCAGCTTGTCAGCATCATGGACAAGGAGAGCAGTGGCCGCGATGATACGGAGACAGGGTGGCCATCCCGCAGCTACCGGATCCAGTCGTTTAGAGAGATATGCCACAGGCCGTCTCCATGGTCCCCATTGCTGCGTCAGGACTCCCTTCCCTACTCCCTGCTTTTCATCCACAAACAGTTGAAACGGCTTAGCTGGGTCAGGGAGAGCAAGGGCTGGGGCTTCCAGTAACGCCTGTCGAAGCTCCTGAAATGCCCGCCTCATTGGCTCAGTCCAAGTCCAGTCTCTATTTTCTCTACTTCCTTCATATAGAGGTCGGGCCTTTTCAGCAAACCCCATGATCCATAGCCTGCAGTACCCAACAGTCCCCAAAAACTCTCTCACATGCCGGGGAGTTGTTGGCTCAGGGATCCGTAGAATAGTCTCTTTCATAGCCTGAGTCAACCATCTTTGTCCCTGTTTTATTTTATATCCCAAATAAATGACTTCCTGTCTAGCAATTTGGGCCTTCTTCGCACTTGCCCGGTACCCTAATGTCCCCAAGGTCTGGAGGAGATCGCCTGTGGCCTTTAGGCATACCTCCTTAGTAGTAGCGGCCAGCATTAGGTCATCTACATACTGCAACAGAACGACTTTGGGGTGACTGGTTCGATACTCACAGAGATCTTCGCCTAAAGCCTCATTGAACAACGTTGGCGAGTTTTTGAACCCCTGTGGGAGGCGAGTCCAGGTCAGCTGCACCACAGTTTGGCCGTCCTCATCAGCCCATTCAAAAGCGAAGATTTCCTGGCTCTGGGGTGCCAAAGGCAAGCTGAAAAAGGCATCTTTCAAGTCTAAAATTGTATACCAGACATAGTCTGGTGGCAAGCGGCTCAGGAGGGTGTATGGGTTAGGGACAGTGGGATGAATGTCACTCACCCGTTTGTTGACTTCACGAAGATCTTGGACTGGTCTAAAGTCTGTTCCCCCGGGCTTTTTCACAGGCAACAGGGGAGTATTCCATGGGGACCGGCACCTTTTGAGAATTCCTGCCTTCAGGAGGCGCTGGATGTGTGGCATAATTCCTTGCCGGGCCTCCTGGCTCATGGGATACTGTTTCACCCTCACAGGAATTGCATTTGCTTTTAATTCAACAACAATGGGGGGTCTTTGCTTGGCCAGCCCTACTCCTGCTATCTCTGCCCAGGCCAGAGGGTATTTCTGAAGCCACTGTTGCATAGCAGGATCCACCGCTGCAGGGGGCTTTGGTGAATATAGTCTGTATTCATCTCTCAGTGCCAGGGATAACACATGAATTGGTTGTCCAAGCCCGTCTGTGACTGATATCCCCCCAGAGTCAAAGTGAATTTGCGCATTGACTTTGGTCAATAGATCTCTTCCCAATAAAGGGGCCGGACATTCCGGAATCACCAGAAATGAGTGGGACACCCGTTGGGCTCCCAAGTCCACTTTTCGTTTAGTAGTCCAGTAATATCTCTTTGTCCCGGTGGCTCCCTGGACCAAGCTAGTCTTTTTGGACTTGGCCCAATTTTCTGGTTGAGAACTGAGTATTGGGCTCCCGTATCCACCATGAAGCCGACCGGTTTCCCCTCCACATTAATAGTTACCCAGGACTCGGGGAGAGGTGCCGGGCCCTGACCCCCCTAATCACTATCCTCTCCTGCATATAAGACGTGGGTCCCCGAGAAAGATTCTTCCTTTTTTACAGTCTTTTTCTTTAGATCTCTCTTGGGGCACTCATTTTTCCAGTGTCCCTGCTCTTTGCAGTAAGCGCATTGGTCTCTCTTTAGGGCAGGTCTAGCTGGTTTTTCCTTTTCTCCCGACCGGGTGTCTTTAGTTCTCGGGGCTTCAGGCCCTTTTCTCGTCCCCGCAAAAAGGATCTGAGCCAGCTCTTTCTGATTTCTCCGGTTTTCTTCAGCCCTATATTCCCTTTCCTCCCGTCTAATCCGCTCCTCATATTCTCTTTCTTCCTGTCTAATCCGGTCCTCCCTCTCCTCAGGGGTCTCTCTGTTATTAAACACTTTCTCAGCTGCCCTTACCAGATCCTGTATTGACAGTTCCCCCAGCCCTTCTATCTTCTGTAACTTTCTCCTGATATCTGGAGCTGCCTGGTTCACAAAAGCTAACAGAACTGCTGCGCGAGACTCATCAGCCTGGGGGTCCATGGGCGTATACTGCCTAAAGGCTTCCATTAACCTTTCTAAAAAGGCTGCCGGGCTCTCATTTAGCTCCTGTCTTATCAAACTTACTTTTGACAAATTTGTAGGTTTCCTGGCAGCGGCCCTGAGGCCGGCCATGAGAGTCTGGCGGTACCTTTGAAGACGCTCTCTTCCCTCCGCCCTTTCAAAATCCCAGTTCGGCCGCATGGAAGGGAACCCCTCCTCCACTAGGTGTGGCTGCATGGTCGGTCTCCCATCCGCTCCGGGAACGTTTTTCCGCGCTTCCGACAGGATTCGCTCCCGTTCCTCCGTGGTGAAAAGAACCTGTAACAGTTGCTGACAATCATCCCAAGTAGGGTTGTGAGTAAACAGAATAGTGTCTAAAAGATCAATGAGGCCTTGGGGCTTTTCAGAAAAAGAGGGGTTTTGAGCTTTCCAGTTATATAAGTCGCTGGTAGAGAACGGCCAATACTGATAATTCCGTTCGCCGTCAGGATTGGCCGGCCCCACCCGCACAGGAAGCGCTCGAACGGTGGAGGAAGGGGCCTCTCGGCTCCCGTAGTCGGACGAGTCTCCGCCCCCTCGGGTCCTTCCGCGAGTTCCCTGGGCTGGCCCCGCCTCCCGCGGCGGAGCCGAGGGTTCTGAGCTCCCTCTTTGTTCCCCAGACGACACCTGAGGTACCTGCGGGAGCAAGGGTGGCGGGATATATGGGGGAGGCGAAATTTCAGTGTCCAAATCAATCAGGCTAGGATATAAAGAAGATTCCTGGAGTATCGGTTTCTTCCGGCTCTCCCGTGCCTCCCGGTCCTCTTCCTTAGAGGCTTCCAGGACCAGGACCTGTGAAACAGAAGCACTGGGGGGGTTGTGAATAAAGGGTTTCAGCCAAACTGGAGGGTCTTTTACTAAATTTTCCCAGACCAGGATGTAAGGAGCTTGGTCCGGATGGCCCTGAGGGTCAGGAGCCATTATTTTTTCTTTAACAGCCTGGATGACCGGCAGCCCGAAAGTTCCCTCCGGCGGCCAGCCGACCTGGAATGTCGGCCACTCAGATGAACATAGGGTTTTTAGCTTGCTTTTCTTTACTAGCAGGGACAGATTCTGAGCCTTGGACTTAAAATCAGAAAAATGGTCAGTCATCACAGATAGCGGTGTAGAATAATTTTGACCCATGACGGCAACACCCACAATAAACACACAAAAAAACACGGCGCCGGCGCACAAAGACAAGCGACAGACAGTAGACAAACAAATATCAGCTGAAAACACTAAACTAAATCTATCCCGGGTTGCTGTTCCCCAAAGTTACCTTACCGAAGGGCGTCCACTGCCCACCAGACTCAGGATCGGGAGAAACGCCTTCCCCCGTTCCTTTACAGAACGGCTCACAGAACCAGCTGCCTTCCAGCTCGACTGCTGGGCCCCGGACTTATGCTGGCTGGGCGACTCTTTCGCCCCCTGACCTGATGCCGGCTTCCGGATAGATTTCCTCCTAGTGAGGCTTCCCTTATGCCTGGAAGGTGTTGTTCTTCTCAGTCAGGGGATCCCGGACGAGCCCCCAAATGTTTTGCCCAAGGTCCCAATCCCCAGAACTGAGAGAACAAGACATC
>NW_024071356.1:0-7765 GCF_014754425.2 Oryx dammah
TGGGTGTTCTTTGGAAGGAATGATGCTAAAGCTGAAACTCCAGTACTTTGGCCACCTCATGCGAAGAGTTGACTCATTGAAAAAGACTCTGCTGCTGGGAAGGATTGGGGGGCAGGAGGAAAAGGGGACGACAGAGGATGAGATGGCTGGATGGCATCACCGACTCAATGGACAGTGAGTTTGAGTGAACTCCGGGAGTTGGTGATGGACAGGAAGGCGAGGCGTGCTGCAATTCATGGTGTCACAAAAAGTCGGACACGACTGAGCGACTGAACTGAAATGAGCTGAAGCACAGTGGAGTTGCAGGATAGATTATTCCATACTTTTGAAACTTTGGTCTGGCTTTCTGGCTTCCCAGGGAGACCACTGGAAATAGAAATGTCCACTGGAAACATCTGGCCACATAGTTAAGTCTCTTTAAGTTTTCAGCTTGTCACTCTAGCCTTACATGAGTGTTTGGCTTTTCATATTTTCATGGCAAAGTCCCTCTCTATGAGCCATGCTCAATCCTCATCTCACACTCAAGCTCATCAAATGCTCTATGGAAAAAAAAAGGCAGTTTCCCTCAGCTCAGCTCAGAAGTGTTCAATGTTTTCATGTCTACATGTCTACATCATGTCTACATGTCTACGTTCATGTCTACATCACTCTCATCACTTTCACAACTTTCTAATGACTTCAGAAATATGGTTGCTAACATTAATTTGGCCTTTCCAAGTACAATTGTTCATCAGTATTGGCCAGGGATTATTTCAGGCACTTCTTCTCACCCACTCTATACCAGAAAAGCTGGATGTTCAAATCCTTTATGGAGAATGACAGATCAAATGGATCCATGTTTGGTTGAGTCTGTGGCTAAGGAGGAGTGACTGTACTTGCAGTGGGAACTTTGGTCAGTTGTAACCTAATGCACCTTATTGGGAAATGAAATTCACAAATGACTTCTTTGAATGAAATGATATATTTTCAGCATTTATTTGATAAAAAGGAAAAATGTAAGCATCTAGATGATTATAGAGTATGGAACTTTTGTGCCAGAAAATGATTATGTTATCAGTGAGGCTAGCTGTGATGATTTGAAGGAAAACTCCAAGGGGTCGATATAAAAAAGTCATATCTTCTTTATTACAAAAAATATAATCAGAAATTTCTCATATTCAGTACTAGCAGAGATAAGTATAGTACAGACCTCAACAATTCAGCAATCTATTTCACTTAAATAAAGAAAAATCCTTGTTGTATTATTTCATTAGCAGAATAATACCTGAAAAACCATCCAACTTGCCATTATTAAATAAGAAATATTTAAGAAGAACATATTTGCACAAAGGCACATTGAGCTTCAGTTCAGTTCAGTTCAGTCGCCCAGGCGTGTCCGACTCTTTGTGACCGCATGAATCGCAGCACACCAGGCCTTCTTGTCCATCACCAACTCCCAGAGTTCACTCAGACTTGCGTTCATCGAGTCAGTGATGCTATCCAGCCATCTCATCCTCTGTCGTCCCCTTCTTCTCCTGACCCCAATCCCTTCCAGCATCAAAGTCTTTTCCAGTGAGTCAACTCTTTGCATGAGGTGGCCAAAATACTGGAGTTTCAGCTTTAGCATCATTCCTTCCAAAGAAATCCCAGGGTTGATTTCCTTCAGAATGGACTGGGGGGATCTCCTTGCAGTCCAAGGGAATCTCAAGAGTCTTCTCCAACACCACAGTTCAAAAGCATCAATTCTTTGGCACTCAGCCTTCTTCACAGTCCAACTCTCACATCCATACATGACTACTGGTAAAACCATAGCCTTGACTAGACAAACCTTTGTTGGCAAAGTAATGTCTCTGCTTTTGAATAAGCTATCTAGGTTGGTCATAACTTTCCTTCCAAGGAGTAAGCATCTTTTAATTTCATGGCTGCAATCACCATCTGCAGTGATTTTGGAGCCCCCCCAAATAAAGTCTGACACTGTTTCCACTGTTTCTCCATCTATTTCCCATGGAGTGATGGGACCGCATGCCATGATCTTAGTTTTCTGAATGTTGAGCTTTAAGCCAACTTTTTCACTCTCCTCTTTCACTTTCATCAAGAGGCTTTTTAGTTCCTCTTCACTTTCTGCCATAAGGGTGGTGTCATGTGCATATCTGAGGTTATTGATATTTCTCCTGGCAATCTTGATTCCAGCTTGTGCTTCTTCCAGTCCAACATTTCTCATGATGTACTCTGCATATAAGTAAAATAAGCAGAGTGACAATATACAGCCTTGACGCACTCCTTTTCCTATTTGAAACTAGTCTGTTCTATGTCCAGATCTAACTGTTGCTTCCTGACCTGCATACAGATTTCTCAAGAGTCCAGTCATGTGGTCTGGGATTCCTATCTCTTTCAGAATTTTCCACAGTTTATGTGACCCACAAAGTCAATAAAACAGAAATAGATGTTTTTCTGGAACTCTCTTGCTTTTTCCATGAACCAGCGGATGTTGGCAATTTGATCTCTGGTTCCTCTGCCTTTTCTAAAACCAACTTGAACATCAGGAAGTTCACGGTTCACATATTGCTGAAACCTGGCTTGGAAAATTTTGAGCATTACTTTACTAGCATGTGAGATGAGTGCAATTGTGCGGTAGTTTGAGCATTCCTTGGCATTGCCTCTCTTTGGGATTGGAATGAAAACTGACCTTTTCCAGTCCTGTGGCCACTGCTGAGTTTTCCACATTTGCTGGCATATTGAGTGCAGCACTTTCACAGCATCATCTTTTAGGATTTGAAACAGCTCAACTGGAATTCCATCACCTCCACTAGCTTTGTTTGTAGTGATGCTTTCTAAGGCCCACTTGACTTCACATTCCAGGATGTCTGGCTCTAGATGAGTTATCACACCATTGTGATTATTTGGGTTGTGAAGATCCTTTTTGTACAGTTCTTCTGTGTATTTTTGCCATCTCTTCTTAATATCTTCTTCTTCTGTTAGGGCCATACCATTTCTGTCCTTTATTGAGCCCATCTTTGCATGAAATGTTCCCTTGGTATCTCTAATTTTCTTGAAGAGATCTCTAGTCTTTCCCATTCTGTTGTTTCCCTCTATTTCTTTGCATTGATCGCTGAAGAAGGCTTTCTTATCTCCCCTTGCTATTCTTTGGAACTTTGTATTCAGATGCTTGTATCTTTCCTTTTCTCCTTGGCTTTTTGCTTCTCTTCTTTTCACAGCTATTTGTAAGGCTTCCTCAGACAGCCATTTTGCTTTTTTGCATTTCTTTTCCATGGGGATGGTCTTGATCCCTGTCTCCTGTACAATGTCACGAACCTCATTCCATAGTTCATCAGGCACTCTATCTATCAGATCTAGGCCCTTAAATCTATTTCTCACTTGCACTGTATAATCATAAGGGATTTGATTTAGGTCATACCTGAATGGTCTAGTGGTTTTCCCTACTTTCTTCAATTTAAGTCTGAATTTGGTAATAAGGAGTTCATGGTCTGAGCCACAGTCAGCTCCTGGTCTTGTTTTTGTTGACTGTATAGAGCTTCTCCATCTTTTGCTGCAGAGAATATAATCAATCTGATTTTGGTGTTGACCATCTGGTGATGTCCATGTGTAGAGTCTTCTCTTGTGTGGTTGGAAGAGGTTTGCTATGACCAGTGCATTATCATGGCAAAACTCTATTAGTCTTTGCCCTGCTTCATTCTGTATTCCAAGGACAAATTTGCCTGTTACTCCAGATGTTTCTTGACTTCCTACTTTTGCATTCCAGTCCCCTATAATGAAAAGGAGATCTTTTTTGAGCGTTAGTTCTAAAAGGTCTTGTAGGTCTTCATAGAACTGTTTAACTTCAGCTTTGAGCTTACCAGACAATTATTTCTGTTTTTATATTGTTTTATAAATTCCCTTTGGTATCTGCCCTTTTATCATATGCTATTAAATACTGAAAAGTATTAAAATTTCTGGTAAATGAAAATATTTTTGGCTACTAGTAAATTATGCATTTTATATGCCACATTATGCAAATAGAAATATATAAATATTCACAATACACATCTTTTTCAGTCAAGATAAACTTAATTCAAGGCAATATAATACCCATTAGTAGAATTTTCATCTGAAAATTATCACTATGATTTTTGTCTCAAGACCTAGTCACTAAGTATCTACATGGAATGAAGAGACCAGGGAGACTCACAGGACACATGATTTTGAATTGAGATCTTCATTAAATTGAGATCTTCACTAAATTGAAATCTTCAAGACAAGGTTCATCTGAGTTGGCCCCAAATTGCTAATATGTAAACACTTTAAATCTATTAAAGATGGTCAATGGATAGAAGAAACTTAAATCACTGAGAAGATAAACTCAAATTTTATGTGAAAGTAACAAAAATACTTAGTGTGATCATTTAGAATCAAAGTATTCTGCTAATATCTGGTTTATTTAATACTTTTAAGAATTAAATGATTTGAAGTCCAGCATCCATACAGAAAGTGCAAGTACTTGAAGTTTCAGGTTTGATGAATTTTCACAGATTAAATACTTTATATCACCAACATCCAGATCAAGAATCACAACCTGACCAGAACTCCAGAATGCCCCTCTCCCACGTATCTTCCTAGAGAGAACTCCCAGTTCCCAGGGGAAGAACTGTTCTGACTTTCAATACCAGAGATTTGTTGTGCCTGGGATGAATTTTATGTAAATGGCATTATACAATAGGAATTATTTTGTATCTAGCTTGCTCACTGTAAGTCATGTGTGTAAGAATCATTCATGTATTTGTATGTGTAATTATTGTTCATTCCCATTATTGTGTAGTACATGATATACCATAGTTTATTTTTAGAATATCTTATTTAACATATATTCTCCCTAGCAAAAGGTTTAGCTCGATGGTTTAGCCTCTGTCTCACTGATAAGTTTCAAGTACCTAGAACACTGTCTCACACACGGTTGGTGCTTTATCAGGATGTGTTGGATTACATTAACTAGTTTTTAGTCACTCGGAAGTCTTCCACTGAAGAACTTCCTGGGCCTGCAAGTGCTGCGTTAACTCTGTCTCAAGTCTAGGATTCTTCTCATTTGTCTCCTTAGTGCCCCTTTGACTTCCTTGTTTCTCAAAGTGTAAATCAGGGGATTAAGCAGGGGAGTCACCAGAGTATAGAAGAGTGCAATGCTTTTGTTCACATCCTGTGAATAGCTGGAAGGAGGCTGAAGGTACATGGAGATGAGTGTCCCAAAGAAAATAATCACTACCATTAGGTGAGAACCACAGGTTCCGAAAGCCTTCTGTCTCCCTTGGGCCGACTTTATCTTCAGGACTGCACGGGTAATGTGACCGTAGGATACTAAGATGAGTGACAGGGGCACCACCAAGAAGAAGGTACTGACAGCAAAGACTTCAACCTCATTGACAGAGGTGTTGGTGCAGGCCAGTTTCAGCATCACTGGAACTTCACAGAAGAAATGGTCCACTTGGTTTTTACCACAGAGGGGAAGAGTCATGGTCAGTGCTGTCTGGACTACAGAATTGCCAAAGCCTGTAAACCAAGCAGTTACAACCAGTTGCAAGCAAAGCTGGGGATGTACGATCACCATGTAGTGGAGGGGACGGCACACAGCTACATACCGGTCATAGGCCATGACAGACAGGAGGACACACTCTACTCCCCCAAGTCCCAAAGCAATGAAGAGCTGGGTCACACAGCCACCATAGGTGATGGTCTTGTCCTTCCCCTTAAAGTTGGCCAGGGTCTGAGGGACAGTGCAAGTAGTCAAACAGAGATCCATAAAAGAGAGGTTGGAGAGGAAGAAGTACATAGGGGTGTGGAGGTGAGGATCCATCGTTGACAAAAGTATAATGGCGCCATTGCCTAAGCAGCTCAAGAAGTAGATGATCAGGATGACCGCAAAGAGAGTCGTTTCCAGCTGGGGCTGGTTGGAGAAGCCCAGGAGAATGAACCCAGAGAAGGCGCTGTCGTTAGCTCTTTCCATTGTACTCTGCTTGTTGGAGTTAAGAGAACTCCATACTGTTAAGCTGTTTGTTTAATCCACGTCTTTCCCCCTGAGGAAGTAGAGTTTGAATAATGTGAAAAGAATTATCCTTCCTAAAAGAATTGCCTCACTTCCCTTCTAGAAAACTTCCAGTGGTTTTCAATTGCCTCCAACTCAGATTCCAAATTCTTCACTATGGCATACAAGAGCCTTCATAATCCTTTTCTTACCTCTCTAGTATTTTCTCTTGCTATGCTCAATTTCCCATCTTTAGAATTTTTAAACAATTTATTCATTTCATTTATTGTTGGCCGTGGTGGGTCTTCATTGATATGTTGTGACTTTCTCCATTTGCAGTGCATGGGTTTCTCTTTTTGTGGAGCATGACGTCTGGGGCATGCAGTCTTCATTAGTTGCAATGCATGGGCTCAATAGTTGTGGTTCCTGGGCTCTAGAGCACCGGCTCAGTAGTTATGGTGCATGAGCTTTGTTGCTGCGATGCATGTGGGATCTTCCCGGATCACAATCGAACTCATGTCTTCTTCACTGACAGACATATTCTTATTCACTGAGCCACCAGAGAAACCCTCTCATCCTTAGAATTTCCCAACCTTAATACCCGAATGTTCATGTCTATCTGGTTTTTCTCATTTTCAAATTCTCTGACCACTGCAGCTAATACTCCCCTCAAGATATTGTCTATTGTATTGCCCTTCATTTCATCTTCAGATCACTCATTACTATCCAGAGTTTTCCTTGTTTCTTAAAAAAAAAATTCTTATTTATTTTCTAATCTGCCTCAGTATAATGACAGATTTATAGATCAGGAAATTTGTCTTTTTAAAACAAAATCATTATATGTGTAGAACACTGGCTGACATACAGGAAACAATCAAGATGTATTGTAATCCATGCAGTTGAATGCAGTTGAATCAACATGTAATGTATGAATACATTAATATACTTAAAGACTTAGGTAATTTTTTCTTATATCAGATAGAAATATGTGTCCTCAGTGTTTATTTCATAGTCATTTTTTTTCCAGGCTATATGGCCATTGAGATTATGTATAAAATGTGTAATAAATATATAAAATATATGCTATACAAATATCTCTGAATATAAACATTTATGTATTTATTGTTTTGGCTTCAAGACTCTTTTGTGCTTGTAAGATACTTTGGCGATTCCACGGACTGAATCTTATTTGTCTTTGTGTATGGAAATCCAGTTTTATAAATGTAGACTTATATTTGCCTCTGAAGAGAGACTGATTTGGGGGTAGAATGAGATGCATGCCAGAGGATGCCAGACAACACCATCTCTGATTCTATTACTGATTCTTCACCCAGCCCCACTGTCTTGTGTCTTAGCCAAAAGGATAGAGAATTTGGTGGCAGAAGCTAAAGATAGTGGAGGGCCTCTCTTGGGCTATTTTTTCAGTGACTGAGTAACAAAACTCAGGGGAAGAGAGAGATATTCTATACCGAGATAGGCAAAGTGGAGAGAGGCACAGGCGCTTTAAACTCCAGAGAACACAGAGCTCATGCAAGAACTTCCTGGGAACTGTCAGAAACAATTCATTTTGCCCAGACTGCAGGGATTGTTTTTGTTGTTTAGTCCTTAAGTCGTGTCTGACTCTTTTGTGACTCTGTGGACTGTACCCACTAGGCTCCTCTGTCCATAGGATTTCCCAGGCAAGAATGCTGGAGTGGGTTCACCATTTCCTTCTCCAGATGATCTTCTGACTCAGGAACTGAACCCGTGTCTCCTGCATTGGCAGGTGGATTCTTTAAC
>NW_024071357.1:0-7758 GCF_014754425.2 Oryx dammah
CAGTGGTTTCTGAGGAGACCAGATTCCCATCAGCCTCAACTGAACCCACAATGTCTCAGAACCAAAACGCTGGCGGGTCCAGAGGAGACCAGACACCCCTCAGACTTGACTGGACCCCACAGTGCCCCAACGCCAAAGTCCCAGTGGGTCCTGAGGAGACTGGAATCTAGTCAGCCAGAGCTGAACCCACAGAGTCCCAAACCTGAAGCCCCAGCAGCTCCTGAGGGACCAGAGTCCTGTCTCCCTGTACTGGCCCCACAATGCCCCAAAGACAAAACCCAGCAGATCCTGAGGCAACCAGACTCCCGTCAGCCTGAACTAACCCCACAATGACACAAAGCTGAAATCCTTCCAGCGTGCAGTAGCTAGCAATTCTGAGACCACTGTACATGTAATCTGAAGAGGAGAAAAGAACTGACAAGTGAAGATGGTGGGGGCCAGTCTCCTTGCTGCAGGAGTGGGAAGTTACAGATAAGCAAAGAACAAGAGGATGAAGCTGAGCTCCTGACCACCACTCCTTCTGGTTCTGAGTTGTTTCCAACAGGACCACCATCACCTGCCTGTAGGTGCTATAACCCACTTGCCCTCTCCTGGCCTTTCCCCTTCCTCCCTGCAATGATTCCAGTGACATTTCCAGCCTTGTCCTCTCTCTCAGGCCAGGTGCATCTTTCCATCCACTGCCTCCCCATCTCAACCTGGGGGCTAACAGGCCCCTCAAGGATTGCAATCCTGCTGCTTCCCACAGCCAGGAGGCAGCCCCAACTTCTCTAGTTGCTGAGCCCAGACACCTGGTGTAAGTGAGCAGGAGCCTATGGGGCCATCCCAGGACAGACCTCATCCTGTACCCTCTGCTGTAGCTCCTCTCTGAAGGATGGAGATAACAGTATCTGACGTATACTCTGGGAGTTGTTTCACAGATGCTAAAAGCCCCACTGAGTGGAAGAAGTTAACTACTAGATGAGCATGAACATGTTTCCCCAGGAGCTTCCATGCCTGAGGATTTGTGAGGTTAGCCACCTGTTACCTCACCAACCAGAGAACTGTGCAAGAGCAGATCACATACTCTGTGATCCCCTCTCTCTTGTGGCCTGTACAACTGCTTTCCTGAAACCCTTCAGGGATTTCAGGGTTTAGAGTACAAGTTACTTGTCCTCCACATATTGGTGCCTTTACAATGAATGTTGCATTTTCCTCTACCACAACTGGTGCCAGGCGACTGGCTTTACTGCACTCAGGTGTGTGGACTCAAATCTGGTTCAGTAACACAGAGGCCCCCCAGGATCCCAGTTCCTTGTGCCCCAGTGACTGACAGCTCCTACTCCAGGGCATATGGCCAACCCCCATACTAATTCCCCTCTACACCCACAGCCCTGGCCCAAGCCTAACCCCTCCATCAGGCCCTGACAGAGCTCCCTACCCCCATGGTGCATCTCACATCCCATCCCAACCTGGTCTTTCAGAAGCCTGAACAAGACCATGCCCCTCTCCTCCTTGTGATTCCCCTCACCTGATGAAGCCAGGCCGTCATCCATCCCAGGGGACTCCAAGGTCCTAATTCTTTCCACACTCCACCTGTGTGGCTGCTGTCTGTGCCCGTCTATATGGACCTGTGGTGATCTCCTAAAATGAGGGTTATCTTATACACAGAGAATGGGGTGAATGGTGGCAATCAAAGATGTGTCCCCAGAGAACAGAGCCATATGTGGGAAAAAGGTCTCTGCAGATGTAGTTAAAGATCTCAAGGTAAGGTCATCTAGGGTTAGGGTGACCTTCAATCCAACTGACAGAGTCCTTATAAGAGATGAAAGAGGACACAGATGAGAAGCCTTGTGAAGACAGAGGCAGAGATGGGAGGGAGGGGGCCACCAGCCCAGGGACCCCTGGAGCCCCCAAAGCTGGACAAGGCAGGAAGGACCCTATCCTGGAGCCTCTGGAGGGACCTCAGCCCTGCACCACCTTGATCTCAGGTGTTTGGTCTCCAGGACGGGGGGAGCATGAACTCCTGTTGTTTTAAACCACCCAACATGTGGTCATTTGTTAGAGAAGCCAAAGAGAACTCACACAGCCCCTGCTCTGTAGGATCCTAGAAGTGTGGGTCTCATTAAAGGTAGATGGAGGCTGGATTATGGAACCCTTAGAGTCAGCACTGGGCACTTAGAAATGCTAAAGCAGCGGCTGGACTCCAAAATGTTGAGGGGTCAAATCTGAAGCCTGATACTAGGGGTATCTCCTGAACATGCCTTCCCAGCTTCTTATACCCAAACACGTGGTGTATTAAGTATCTAGTTCTGACTGAGGACATTTAATGTCACTGTTCACATTGCTCATTAAGAACCCACCAGTTACACAGGTGAAAACCCAATTAGGATGCTTGCTACACCAATGAGAAATTTTGAAGATGGTTGCGGGTGGGGACTTACATGCAGACAGCAGCCCTTCCACCATTCCACCCCTCGTCCACCCTCTCCACCCCCTCCTCCACCCTCCCCACACCCTCCTTCACACTCCCCACCCCCTGCTGCACCCCCCCTACTCCCACAAGGATGGTCCTCAGTGGGAAGCTGGGGGACCACACAGAGGCATCTTTAAGTAAATTCTGCCTGATCTTCAGGCTAGCTGCCCCTGAACATTCTCCAACCATCCCACTTAAAATACTCGAATATGTGCAAAGAAAATTAGAGATACCAAGGAACATTTCATGCAAAGAGGGGCACAGTAAAGGACAGAAATGGTATGGACCTGATGGAAGCAGAAGATATTAAAAAGAGGTAGCAAAAATACACAGAAGAACTATACAGAAAAGATCATACTGACCCAGATAACCATGATAATTTGATCACTCACCTAGAGCCAGACATCCTAGAGTCTGAAGTCAAGTGAGCCTTAGGAAACTTCGCTATGAACAAAGCTAGTGAAAGTGATGGAATTCCAGCTAAGCTATTTGAAATCCTGAAAGATGATGCTGTTTAAGTGCTGCACTCAATATGTGAGTAAATTTGGAAAACTCAGCAGTAGCCACAGGACTGGAAAAGATCAATCTTCATTACAATCCCAAAGAAGGGCAATGCCAAATAATGTTCAGACTATCACACAACTGCACTGATTTCACATGCTAGCAAAGTAATGCTCAAAATTCTCCAAGTGAGGCTTCAACATTCCATGAGCCAAGAACTCCCAGATGTTCAAGCTGGATTTGGAAAAGGCATAGGAACCAGAGATCAAATTGCCAGCATCCACTGGATCATAAAAAAGCAAGAGAATTGCAGAAAAACATCTAATTCTGCTTCATTGACTATGATAAATCCTTTGTGTGGATCACAACAAACTGTGAAAAATTCTTAAAGAGATAGGAATACCAGACCACCTTATCTGCCTCCTGGAAAATTTTATCCAGGTCAAGAAGCAACAGTTAGAACATGACATGGATCCCTGGACTGATTTCAAATTGAGAAAGGAGTATGTCAAGACTGTATATTGCCACCCTGATTATTTAACTTACATGTAGAGTACATCATGAGAAACGCCGGGCTGGATGAAGCACAAGCTGGAATCAAGATTGCAAGGAGTAATATCAATAAAATCAGAGATGCAGATGACACCACTCTTATGGCAGAAAGCAAAGAGGAACTAAAGAGCCTCTTGATGAAAGTGAAAGAAGAGAGTGGAAAAGTAGTCTTAAAAGTCAACATTCAGAAAATGAAAATCATGGCAACCAGTTCCATCACTTCATGGCAAATAGACGGGGAAACAATGGAAACAGTGAGAGACTTTATTTTCTTGGGCTCCAAAATCACTGCAGATGGTGACAGCAGCCATGAAATTCAAAGACGCTTGCTCTTTGGAAGAAAAGCTATGACAAACATAGACAACGTATTAAAAAGCAGAGACATTGCTTTGCCGACCAAGGTCCGTCTAGTCAAAGCTAAGGTTTTTCCAGTAGTTACGTATGGATGTGAGAATTGGGCCATAAAGAAAGCTGAGTGCCAAAGAACTGATTCTTTTGAACTGTGGTGTTGGAGAAGACTCTTGAGAGTCTCTTGGATTGCAAGGAGATCCAACCAGTCCATCCTAGAGGAAATCAACCCTGAATATTCATTGGAAATACTCATGCTGAAGCTGAAGCTCCAATACTTTGGCCACCTGATGCGAAGAACTGACTCATTGGAAAAGACCCTGATGCTGGGAAAGATTTAAGGAGAGAGAAGGAGACAACAAAGAATGAGATGGTCGGATGTCATCACTGACTCGATGGACATGAGTTTGAGCAAACTCCGGGAGTTGGTGATGGACAGGGAAGCCTGGCGTGCTGCAGTTCGTGGGGTCGCAAAGAGTCAGACACGACTGAGCAACTGAACTGAACTAGGGAACACTGAGTTAAAATCATGAGGCATCTATCACACCACACCTACTAGGACTGCTGCACTCCATATGCATGACACTATCAACTGCTGGAGGATGAAGAACAATAAGTCTCCCTCACTGCTGGTGGGATGTATGCACAGCCACTTGATAACACAGCTGGGCAGTGTTTTCCAAAGCCAAAACACTGGATCCAACAATCATGTGTTCAGTGTTGACAACTGCTTTGAAAATTTATCCCAAATTCAAACAAGGATGCAATTATGCACAGCAGCATTATTCATAATAGCTAAAAAAAATGAAAAAAAAAACAGGATATTCTTTAATAGATGAATGCATAAGCAAAGTGGGGTACATCCATGTCAAGATGAGTAGAATATGCCACCCCAAAATATGCCTCTCTGGCATAAAGATTATTTCAGTCTAATTTTTTTAAAGAAAAAAACAGAAATCTCAGAAAATTCAGTAGTAATTGCCCTTTTGTGAAGGACTTTTACAACAGAGAACTCTACATATTTAAGGGCTATCCCTCTTTGCACCAGAAGTAGATGTAACTCTCAAGTAATTTGTATCAGTGGAGAGGTCCTGACTTAAATCTGCAACAATCATACACCCCTTCACTATGTTTGCATGATAACTTGTTGTAACAGGATTCCCCCTTCCCCGAGGTCTTTCTTTTCTTTTTCTCTAAAGATCGTATTTGAGGTGATGGTTTTGGAAAGTTCAAGGAGTGACTCAGGTTTCCTGGATAGTTCCCCTATATACAAGAGGTATAAAAGTTATTAAACATTTGCTTTTCTGATGGTGATGTCTCAAACTCATTGCTTTTGTAAAGGAACCAGAGAATGAGACTGGGCTCCTAAAGGCCACTCCTCATCTAACTTGCTTCTATCAGTGTTGCAGTGAAAAGGAAAAAAAGAGAAATGATTTTCTTTTCTTTCCTGAAAACAAAGAAGATAAAGAGAATGGTGAGCAGGCCTGATCCCTCCTAGATTTTCCTTTACTGCTCCTAATCGGTACTCTCTAACTAAGTCTGCTTTTCTGCCCCCTAACTCTGCTTGAGCTACTTCCTGCACCGATTCTCCTCTAACCCCATACTACTTACACCCTGGTGCCTGCCTTTCCCACAGACCACCCCTTGTAGTTTTCCTTCTTTTTGCATTTCAGAAAGAAAGCAGCAGTGCAATGAACCAGAGACAAACAGACCCAGTACTTGGCTACCTGATACCAGCTCTGATTATTGTGGGGGTTTATTGCTGTTGTTATTTTATAATTTTATTTATTTATTTATTGTATATTTTGGGGTATGCTGGGTCTTTGCTACTGCGTGGACTTTCCTCTAGCTGGGGAAACTGTGGGCTTTTCCTTGTTGCACTGTGAAGGCTTCTCATTCAACTATTGAGCCTGTGCTTGAGAGCCTGGGAGCCACAACTGCTGAGCCCAAATGCTGCAACTACAGAAGCCAGCACACCCTGGAGCCTGTGCTCCGCAACAAGAGACGACATAGCAATGAGAAGCCCTCACACCACAAGGAAGAGTAGCGCCCCCTCACTGAAACTAGAGAAAACACATGCACAGCAACAAGGACAGTGCAGACAAAAATAGATAAATGAAATAAATAAGAAAAATCAACACTTTAGAAAACTAAAGTAAAACAGATAATCAACAAGGACCTACTATATAGCACAGGCAACTACACTCAACATTCTGTAATAACCTATAAAGGTAAAGATGTTGGAATAGAAGGACATGTGCTCATCTTCTCCTACGAGAACTCCAAAATTGCAACTCACTGCTAAACAACCATCGACAGGATACTGTTGGATCCCACCAAAAAAAGATACCCCAAGTCCAAGGGCAAAGGAGAAGCCCCAACAAGATGGTAGGAAGGGCAAAATCACATTTAGAATCAAACCCCATGCCCGCCAGAGACACTTGGAGGGCTCAAACAACACCTCGTGTGTACCAGGACCCAGAGGCCCCACAGAGAATGATCAGACCTGCCTTTGAGTGTTTGAGTGTCTCCTGTGGATTCATGGGTCAGCAGTGGGCTGCCACATGGACAGGGGCTCTGGCTGCAGCAGAGACCTGGGTCATGAACCATGTGGCATAAGCCCTCTTGGAGGAAGCTGTCATTAGGCGCATCATAGAGATGCCTAGCAGATGACCCAGAAACTGCAGAATAATTATACCAAAGAAATTCTCACACTGTGAAGAAAGTTCTAGGACCCACAACAGATTTCCCAACCTAGGGATCTGGCAAAGGGACTGAGAACCTCCAAGGAATTTGACTTTGGAAGCCAGTGGGATTTGATCAGAACTTCCATAGGACTGGGGAAACAGACTCTTGGAGGGCACAAACAAAATCTTGTGTGCACCAGGACCCGGGAAAAAGGAGCAGTGTCCCCACAAGTGACTGAGTTAGACTTCCCTGTAAGAGTCCAGGAGTCTCTGGCGGAAGTGTGGGTCAACACTTTGGCCTCAGGCCAAACAACAGAGAGGGAACACAACCTCCCCCATCAACAGAAAATTGGATTAAATATTAGTGAGCATGGCTCTGCCAATCAGAACAAGACCCAGGTTCGCCCATAGTCATTGTCTCCCATCAGGAAGCTTCATAACTCTCTTATCCTGATTCATAAGAGGGCAGACAGAATGAAAACCACAATCACAGAAAATTAACCACACTGATCCCATGGACTACAGCCTTGTCTAACTCAGTGAAACTATGAGCTGTGCCATGTAGGGCCATCCAAAACGAATGGGACATTGTGGAGACTTCTGACAAAATGTGGTCCACTGGAGAAGAGAATGGCAAACCACTTAAGTATTCGTGCCTTGAGAACCCCATGAACAGTATGAAAAGGCACAAAGATAGGACACTGAAAGAGATGGAGACGGCAAGAGTGAACATTGACATTTTAGGAATCAGTGAACGAAAATGGACTGGAACACGTGAATTTAATTCAGATGATCATTACCTCTACTACTGTGGGCATGAATCCCTTAGAAGAAATGGAGTGGCCCTCATAGTCAACAAAAGAGTCCAAAATGCAGTACTTGGGTGCAATCTCAAGAAGGACAGAATGATCTCAGTTCGTCTCCAAGGCAAACCATTCAATTTCACACTACTCCAAGTCTGTGCCCCAACCACTAATTCCAAAGAAGCTGAAGTTGAATGGTTCTATGAGGACCTACAAGACTTTCTAGAACTAATACCAAGAAAAGAAATCCTTTTCCTCATAGGGGACAGGAATGCAAAAGTAGGAAGTCAATTAGACTATACTACAAAGCTACAGTCATCAAGACAGAATGGTACTGGAACAAAGACAGAAATATAGATCAACAGGAAAAAATAGAAAACCCAGAGACAAATCCATGCACCTATGGACACCTTAT